>NC_084898.1:8912500-9177500 GCF_958979055.1 Alnus glutinosa | reverse complement strand
AGATATAACTTGCAGAATTCATTCGATTTACCAGTTAAAAAGCAAAAAAGGATACGTAGTTTAATTGTATTAAAAATATATACATAATATCACTAATAGAGAAAAATATTATTGATTAGAAAAAATAAAAATAAAAAATAAGAGTCGAGAGAAAAAAATATAGAAAAAAATTTAAAAAATTAGTGAAATGATTTCTACAACCAATGCTGGGAGAGTCTAATTTACGGTGGAAATTCTAATAATGAGGAAATTCACCAAGCCCCACGCCGAAGTATAATGATATAAATAATTATTTATATCATCGTCAAACATTTGTATATATGTTTGGCGATGATTATAATCATCGCCGAACATTTGTATATATATTATATAACTTAATTGCAATAATAAATAAAAATGAAGAAAAAAAAAACAATAATAATAATAATAAAATAAATAAATAAACAAACAAACAAACGATAGAATTTATACAGCTGTTATTATTTATTAAACATAGCTGACGAGAACAGAGGCCGAGTCTCTAGAAGCTAATCCGGAGACATCCCTTTGGCTCTTGCCTGTTGTGATGAATGCCCTGTTTAATAGTTACTAGATTCTGTCTGCGAGGGAAAACGTACATTATATCAGTGATATGATATATATGATGAGTAGTGTTTTAAACTATTAAAGATTTAAAACTAAAGGATTTAAAATGAATTAATATAAATGATAATCTTGAGAAAAATGTTAGTTTTTAGGATAAATTTATGATAAATCCTTAAGTAAATGCAAGATTTGAATTCAGTTCCTCACTTTTTAATTTTTAATGCACGAGTATTCGATAATTCAAAACAGGTCCTTCCCTGATTATTATTTTCAATTTTTAATAATATTATAAAAAATAAAAAGTAAAATCTAAAAAAACACTTGATCTTCATCTTTGCTTCAAAATATGGCTTCCACAACATCTTCTACTGCAACTTAAACTTCTGTTTCTTCACGCACACTAGTAAACCTACTGAAAAATACTGCAGCAGTTTGTTTTTCTTCACTGCTATGTTTGCAAATACTGCTGGAGTCTAATCGTTAAACATGCCATATTTTTTTCATTCCCATAAACATTTATAGGAAGTGTAGGCTTGCTTGTAGATTGAGTCCAAAGAAGAACGTACAGGTTCTGTGAATATTTTCGATGTGGGCAAATGAAGCAATGAAGTATAAAACGCCCTGAGCAAAGCTGTGGTGTTAAGGAAACCTGTTCATTTAGCTATGACGTCACAGAATCAAATTTGCCTTGGTTTTTTTACAGCTGACAAATCCAGACGCCCTCATAACCATTTGATCAAGACCGGACATCTGGCAAATTGTGTCACTTACTATGCTAGCTGTGATTCACATTTAGCTATGAAGTTCAAGGTCAAGAGATATATGCTGATCGAAGATTGGATTTGATATTTTGGATATATAAATGATGGAGACGGCTGTGGAATCGGAGAAGACCTACCCAGATCTCATATCTCATCGCACCCACCCCATTAATTATTATTGTTTTGAAAATAGAACAAATAGATATAATGTTAGGGTTAAAGCGTTATATGATTTGGGTATTTGACTGTTGATTACGTTAGTCAACTGTTATGGCACAAAAACACATGCACGCAGTACCATCATATGGACTATTTGTTGCTCAAGTCGTGATGACAAATTATTACAAGTTTAATGTCCTTTATGGTCGTGCCTTGAGTAATAGGAATGAAAAAAAAAATATTTGACATAAACAAGAATAATTTTAATAGCAACAAATGAAAGACTATGATTGCATTTTGGTGGTTTATTGGTCCCCTTCATAATAGTGCCAATTATGCCAATAATAATAAGATTAGGATATGAGAACAAATAAAGGGTGATAGAGTGGAATTCAGAATGATTACCATCATATAGTTTTGTCTCCAAAAAATTCACAATAATAAGGCACAGTTTGGGGCAAAGTGAAAGAGATATTAACCTCTTTGGAACCTATGTAATGGTAAACACTTTGGCTTAAGCATTTGAATGGAAATTAGGCAGCTTGCTGTAGTGGTGTTAGTTAGTCTATGAATGATGTTTGATAGTCCAAATAAGTGCTCGATTGGGTCAGAAAAATAGACCAGAAAGCCTAAGGTTCAAGCCAGGGTGATAAGCCTCGAACTACAAATCCCGATCAAACTATGAAAGCCAACGAAAAGGAACATAATAGATAACAGGTGATAAAACCCGATCAAGATGGATGCACAGGTAGCTCAACTATCTGTGCCAGCATAAAAGTTGCTTGAGGGACGTTGAGATTGTAGCACAAAGATTAACCACTCCACGATTTCAGTATAATTGCTCCGTAATTTCAAGTGACGAATCTGGCTAAGGTCATAAGTTGCCCGTGAGTGTAGAATCCAGCACAGAATCTTGATAAGTCCATAACCTACTAGTAAGCGTAAAATCTGACAACACCCGACTGATGCCATACCACAGCAACAAATAGTACTACACAAAAGGAGAGTTGATATGACCATTCCAAGTACAACATCGCAACCATTCTCATACAAAATATTTCAAAGACATTGCTCAGAGGGTTAGAGCACATTGCTACAAACCACGATTTCAGGGGTTCAAATACCTCCTCGCCCACAACCGGTCAAAAAGGGAAGGGCCTTTCCCTCTGGGGGTAGAAAAATCATGATCAGGATAGCGGACTCAAAGCTATAGAACTTAGGTGTGGGTCTTTTGTCGAAATGTAACGGCCTTACTTTTTCCTTTTATTTATCGTTAATTTAATTTCCCCATCGGCAACCCCCGACAAGTTTTTGACTATTTTAATTCATTTTCGAGGTGTTCATTGACTTAACTTGGTAGTCCGATCAATTACATCATCATTTGGCATCGTCTATGGGAACACATTTTATTACTTGGATAAAAGATCGTATCGTGGAGTCACTGCTGACACCATGGCTTAGGGAACTCGCGATGACTCGTCTCAAAATTTCTTGATCCAACGGATCTCTGCATTGGAGGACAAAATGCAAAGTCACCTCCAGAATATGAATAAACTCTTGCAGTAGAACCAGCCGCTGTTGCAACAACTCCTCGCTCAAGGATTCTCTCATTGCAACGAGTCGGAGCCACCTTAGCATCAGGATGACAACGAAGCTAATGCTGAGGCAAGATGTAACGGTCCGACTAGCTTATTAACAAGCCACAAGTAGAAAATATCTAAATTGTCCACGCGATGCTAGTTCATAACATAACATCATCAACTTTTTTTTACAAACTTTAATATACATATCTAATGATTGTCTAACAAAAGGTGATACATGCGGCACATCAAAATACAACAAACTAAAGAATAAAAGTTAGCCTTCTCAAAATGTTGAGGCCTCCTGTAACGCCCGGGAAAATCAAGCTCTTAAAAACTCATTGATATTGTTGAGTAGGCAATATCAATAAGTTTCTATAACTAAACCTAGAGTTGTTTTTAAAAGCTTAAAGATCAATCTTAAAACCTTTAAAACTTAAAACTGACATTTAAGCTTTAAACTTTGACCGAGTATATAAGTATAGCTGAGATATGATGTCCTTTTATTTATTACTTAAATGTATTTGTATGCTTGTATTTTCTGAAGGTTTGTAAAATTTGTATATTAGTATAGCTAAGTCACATCATATATATGTGTGTATGTGTGTGTGTGTAAATAATTTTTGTGAGATTTGCTAGCTCTCTAAGAGTTTGTGTATGATTTGATCTTTTGAAATCTAGCTTAGGGAGGAGCCATAAATTAAAGGATTCCATTGAAGACCCCTTCAAGTAAGAGATTTGGCTGGGAAACATTCACGTATAGGTACGTGTCAGAGTTCAAGGTATGACCACTGCATCGGGTATCTGAGTGCTACTGCTTTGTAACTAACTTTGTTTTCTGAATAGTGGATATCTTCGGTTTGGCTGCCCCGGAGTGGTTTTTTATTTAATTAAGTTTCCACTTCGTCAACAAAATATTTGTCTCTTTTAAATTCTGCATTTAATATTTTGTTGCACAATTGATCACACACACATAAATTAGGAGTCTATTATTTTTCAATTGGTATCAGAACTTGGTACACTCTTTTTAGATTAATTTCTTGTGTGATCTTCTGACATCTAATTTTTTTTTATAATCCCAAAATCTTAATGGCTCGAACTATGGCTATTGGAAAGCCCGTATGCGCTTCTTTTTAAAATCCATTGATGTTTTATAGATTGTAGAATCTGGTTGGACTAAGCTAGATGCTACAACTGCCGAACTAACTATTGTTCAAACAAGCGCACGACTTTCTAACGATAAAGCCCTTCATGCTCTATGTCAAGCTCTAGCTTTTCACCGTCTGAATTCACAAGCATTTTAAACTATGAATCTGCTTAAGAAGCGTGGAAAATTTTGGAAACAACATATGAGGGGACAAAAATTGTTAAATCTGCCAAGCTCCAAATGTTGATTTCAAAATTTGAAAAAATTAAGATATTGGATGATGAGACATTCGGTGAGTTTTACACTAAGATTAACGACCTGAGAAACTTGATGGTGAGTCTTGGGAAAAGGATCTCTAATGTAAAACTCATCAAAAAGATTTTAAGGTCTTTGCCTGAACGTTTTAGGATTAAAGTAACAACTATTGAGAAAGTAAGGACCTAGATTCAATGAAGATTGAAGAGTTGGTGGGATCTCTACAAACTTATAAGTATTCCCTACCCCCAATCAGAAAGGAAAAGGCAATTGCCCTCAAGGCATCTAAGAAGAAAAACAGAGTCTCCTCTAATGAAGACTTTGATAATGAAGAATAAGATGCAGTTGCCATACTCGTCAAAAATTTCTATAGATTGATGAAGAATGATAAATTCAAGAAGAAATTCACCGAAAGACATAAGAAGGCCCCCAGAGAAGTCGAGCCAGAAGAAGCTGAGAAAAATGATCCAAGAGGTCCTAGATGCTTTGAGTGCACAGGCTTTGGGCATATGCAGGCAGACTGTGAGAATCTCAAGTAGGCCAAGGGGAAGGCCTACAATGCTACTCTTAGCGAATTTGAAGAAGAGGAGACCCCAGAAAAAGATCAGAAGTTTCTAGCCTTTGTTACTCCACACGAAGAATTAGAAGGGTCAAAATCCTACTACTCAAAGAGCAGCGATGAAGACGGGGGAGAACTCAAGGAGGCCTATAAAGTCCGCTATGTAAAGTTCTTGAAGCTGAAAGAGACACGCAAACAACATGTGCAAGAACTGAACAGCCTGAAGACTGAGAGAAGCACGATACTCGTTGTAATGTCCGGGGCATTATTTAATAATTAAAGTATAAAATTTAATTAAATAATTATTTAAGTTAATTTAGTGTTATTAAAAATACAAGAGAATATTTTTAAAGTCTAAAGAAAATAAAATATAAAAGAAAATTGAAAAAGAAAATAAAATAAAAAATGGAATAAAAAAATAAAATAAGAAAAGAATGAAATAGAAAAGAAGAATCAGAAAGTGAGAGAAAAAAAATATAAAAGGTAAAAGTGAAAAGAAAAGAATTAAAGAAAAAAAAAAGTCAAAAGTCAAAAAGTAAAAGAAATTAATATATATATATATATATATATATATATATATATATATATATATATATATATATATATATATATATTGCATGTGGGGCGACCTACGCCCCACACTTAAACAAAATGGCCACTTGGCTGTTTAAATCATGATGGCCAAATGGCCATTAAAAAGAAAAGAAAAGAAAATAATAAAGTAAAAAAAAAAAAAAAAAAAATTATGATGAAGGCCATGCGGCCTTCCTCAAACGAAAATAAGAAGAGGCAGTAGCCTCTTGTCTCTTTTCGTTCCAAAAGAATATTTCTCTCCTTTTCTTTGATTTACGAAAATCTAACCATCCAAATTTAAATTCGATTTCGGTAACGTGATCTACGAAGCCCGATCTACGTTTCTACCGATTGGTTTGAGGTATTTTCGTAAACTCTTGGTTTTTAAGATTTTAGATTAAATCTAAAGATATATAAGTTTGATTTTATGTGTTCTTAGGATTTGTTGTGAGGAGCTTGCTAAACACTCTCCAAGTGTTGAATTTACATTTGGTGGAATTTTTGGTGAGTTTCTTCAAACCCTAACTTTTGGGTATTTAATTTTAATTGAATTTTTATGTTTTCAACCCTTAATAAAAGCTATTGGGTTAATAATATTGTGTTTTGAATAGTGTTTTATAAATTATGATTTAAAGTTTAGAAACTTTAATTTGATGGGTTAAATTAATTTGGAGCTTTTTAAGTGATTAAAATCTAGACCATTAAATTATGCTAATAAGTTAGTAATTGTTGTAAAAAGATTAATGAGCATAATATTAGAGTTAATGATATTGAGAAAATGTTAGTGAGAAATTATTTAGAGATTAGTGAATATAATTTTAGGGCTAATATTATTATAAAAGTGTTAGTGAAATTAATTACGAGTTAGTAATTAATATTATGAGTAAATAATTAAATAGTGATTTTAATATCTAACCCTTAGTAAATACTTTGGGTTAGTATTATTTGAGTTTTAGTGTCTAGGATTTATGGGTAGGCGTTTGGAACCCTTAAAATATTATGGGTTTTCCATGGGTTAACTCTTGAGCAATTTAAGAACTAAATGTGAGTCCAATATCAGAAGTCAATAATAATGTGCAATGTATTGTTTTTACAGTAATGCATTGCATGGTAGTGTCTAGGAGACCTAGTGCTTAATATCCGCGCAGCCAAGGTGAGTATTCTACTCACTGAGAAACTATTATTTTAATGTATTATGGATTTACAAAATATATATGTTGTTTTACAAATGTGAACCAACTATACGTTGAATATATCTGTTTTGGATAATTTGAGTATTTTTGAGTATATTGAAATTATGATGATATTTTGAAGAATGTATATGATACGTGGAGTTTGAATAAATGGTGTGACTGTAGGATATGGTTGAGAATTTTGTAGACTATAGTTGTATTGTAAATGATTGGGATTTTTAGTGTGAGTTATAAAATTGGGACATGATGCATTGCGTGCTTAACGGCACAAACTTTGGGATATGGTCCCTGTTCTTTGGAGTTACGGACTCGACGTTAATATGGGATACGGTCCCTGTTCCCTTTGAGTTACGGACTCTATGTTCTTTGGGATACGATCCCTGTCCTTTGGGATACGGTCCCTGTTCATTGGGATACAGTCCCTGTCCTTTGGGATATGGTCCCTGTCTTTTGGGATACGGTCCCTATTCCTTGGGATACGGTCCTCGTTCGCTTGGCATATGTATACATATATCATGGTATGTTTGCGTGTGCTGTTTTTATGATATATATATATATATATATATATATATATATATTTCTAGTTGCATGATTTAAATGTATTGAGTTGAGAGTGCATGGATGATTGCATTCTCTAGATGTAGAGATACCTGCGTCTATGTAAGACCTCGCGAGTTGTCATTGTTCTTCAACACATTGACGTCCAAAGACAATTTGCTAGAAGGTTTAGGCCTGGTATTACGGGATGCTAACGTCTATGTAAGGCCTCGCGAGTTGTCGTTATTCCTCAATTATGAAATGCTAGCATATTAGAGTCTAACTCTAATACTTGCATGATCACATTGACGTTCAAAGGCAATTAGCTTTGAGGTATAGGCTTAGTGTTGCCTATTTCTAGTAATGTGGATGTCTTAGTACCGATAACCAAATGCCATTTTTTAAGCTTATGGGTTATGTGCATGCAAATATCTTCGCGTGTATGTAAACCTAAGCAAACAAACTACAAAGTATTATCGTAGGTGAGGTTGTACGTAGTTATTTCTATAACGGAACTTCTATGTATAATCTTAGCTGCCTAGTATGTTTAAATGTTTTCTATTAGCCGGTATTTCCTATATCAGCTATGGGAGTTTTTCAAATAAAAGTTTATAAAATTGGTAGCTGTTATAGCGTACGCATGACTAAAAAAGGAAAAGTTGGTTCTTTGCGAAAACTCAGTGAATAGTATACCTCTGAGGTCTTAGTGTAATTATTTATGCTAAGACGGTAGGATCATAATTCCACCTGTACAGATGCGACAACCCCCGCAACCGGGTAGACATTGATGCTTTGGTTGCAGGTTCTGCGGATATAGATATTGACTCATCCACCTAGCGTATGGGATGTTATGATTGGACCACATCGCGACAGTCATAAGTTATGGACTCATGGGTAGTTCGTATTTTGGGTATTTTATTTATGGCTCGTGTCCTACGTGGTATACGTATTTATTAAGCCCGTATTTTAGTATGTAATTAGTGTAATATGTTTTATAAGCCTTAAATAGATAGACTTGTAAATGACTCTTATTGTTGTAATTAAATGTTATGTATTAGATGTATTTCCGCTATTGATATGTGTTCCGTTGTACATTGATATTTATATTCCCCTGTGTTAGATGTAACTCTGAATATTAGGTACATGTTATGGAACATGTATGTTGTGTTGGCTGAGTGACAAGTAGTCCTGTCACTGTGAAGATCCATTTATGTATATTTAAAAAATAAATAAAAAATGAGTCGTCACAGCGGATGGTATCAGAGCAGTTAGATCTAGGGTTGGTTAGGAAAAGCGAAAAGCGGAAACCTAGGGTTGTGTTAGAGTTTAAGCTTAACAAAAGAGCCATAGGAAATCTTAAAAGCTTCAACTAAGATAGGAAATTAAAATGTAATACTCTATATGCATTACATGGATTTTGTGATGCATATTATTTGATTTATGTGTTTAGGTAGTTTTCCTCTCATTTTCACATTGTAGGTTAACTTCAATGTGATTGTGCAGAGTATATCGCTTGGTCGGGGAACGGTTTAGAATAAACTTCTTAGGTGCATTGCATGGGTATTGTGATGCATTTAATCTTTTTACGCAGTATTTTCTATTTGGCATTTCATTGTACAGACAAGTCATGCCCCCTAGACAAGCAATATCGATACGCAATGAGGAAGAGGATTCCTCTGTGGGCGATTGAGGTGGAAGTGATTTTAGGCGCCTCTACCTCCTCCTCCCCTCTATCGTGAGGTCACCAACTTGTTGCTGCCAAAGTTGAGTACCTTTAGCGGGCAATTATAAGCCAAGACAGTTTGCTCAAGTATGGTGAGCACACTTACACCGAGCAATGTTGAAGTCCGTCCAACCATCGCAAATGTTGCCGATGTTGCCATAGGTATTATACCTTTATGTTGTAGCATTGTGTGCATTTGGCTTATCTAAGTTTTATCCATTCGTATGTCTCACTATGCATTGTTACATGCATAATGGGCACCAAACCTTTAAAATCATCGTGCGTGACCATTTCTATTGGTGACGCATTTGTCCACAGTAAACATGAAGGTCATTGCCTTAGCACTATATGGGTGGTGACATTGTTAGCTCTAATATTTGACATGATGAGCTACGGTGTCTAACTCATTTAGTTCGGTATGTTAAGTTGTCCACCATTGTCTCATTGCATTGTAAGCTATGCAAATTCAGCATGGAACCCTTAGATTAGAACTTATGAGTTTCTACTCATATTGATGACGCCCTCGCTTATAGGGAGCGTGTGGACAAGTGTGCCATCGGTATTAGAGAAAAGACTCTGCCAGCGAAGGTAGTAGTGTGATACGTGTAGAGTTCCAATGTTGGCATATTTAGCTTCAACATTTAATGTGTTGAGTTTTAATGCCATGCATATAGGATTTCGGTGTTCAACATGCCAAACAATAAAGCTTACCATGTTGAACTACGAGATTAACTCGTTAAGGCTTTGATGTCAATTTGGAATGGATGGACGATCAAAGAGTAGAAGTGAACGTAGATAATCACGAGTGGGTAGTTGTATTCCTACTCCATAGTATAGAGAGTCCGAATCTTACGGGTCTTGTTTGCAAGATTACTCCGCAATTCCTCTTTGACGTTCAACAATGATGAATGTTCGAGAGTGTATACTTGTGTTTGGCTTATGCCTAAGCCAAACTCATATCGAGTCCGAGTTGGGAACATCCGGATAGTGCAGATGTTTCCACTTTAGTCACGAGTCTATGTGAGAATGCATAGGTTACCGTGTGCTAAACCTAGCAACCATGTAGGATGAGTGTTTCATAAAGAAAACTGACGACTTGATCAGTCAACTCGTGGAGTTTCGATATTCTTGGGAGATTGATTTTCTTCCAAGATACCATTGACTTTTGGTGCGAAAGAAAATGTGCCAAAGTCAGCGATCTGATAATGGTATGACCATTATGAGTTTTTGGTGATACCATTCGGATTGACGTATACACCATTTATATTTATGGACTTGATGAGTCAAGTGTTCCATGAATACCTAGACAAGTAATTAGTTGAGTATAGCGTCGGCAAGTTAGTCTATGTGATTAATTGTGTCGAGCATGGAAGACACTTAGTATAAGTGTTAGAAGGGCTTAGTAAAAGGGATTCTTCTCCAAGCTCATAAGAGGTGAGCTTTGGTTGAGGAAGTGTCATTCTTGGTTTATATAATAAACGAGAATGGACATGAAGTCAACAATAGAACGTGAACACACAATTGCACCTGTGCTTAAACTACCCATTGAGATTATTGGGTAGGTGGCTTGCACATATACATCGCGATAGGGCAGGGATTCACCCTTGTGTAACAACAACAATGTAACCTATGCTACTTGTCAACTGTGGATCATGAGTAGCGTCGTTCTCCTCATGGTTCGGAGTTGCTAACCATTGTCTATGCCTTACTATTTTATGGGCAATGCCATGATGGTGTAGTGCATGTGGAATACACACTTAATGCCCAAGTTTTGATGCACTCCGGTGTTGAGAAACGGAGACATGAGGTAACCCTAATGGCTTATTGTACTAGGAGATCATGACGGCAAAATGTCCTGTCGTGCGAATTAAGCCACAATCACGACAAAAACACTGTGTACGAAATCCTGTGATGGCGAGATTGATTCAAAGTGTATTCGGAATGCTAGCTCAACATACCCTCCGCAAGCGGACGGCTGATCCAAGAGATCTATTTAGACACTCAAGGATATGCTCAAGTTATACGTGTGAGAATCCATGGAGTTGGTCATAATATCCGTCAGTAGTTGTAAACGTTGTATCGCATGTAACGTCATATGGACGCGAACATGGAACGCCATTTCATTTGGCATGAAGTTGGTGTGAAACGATCGGCGAGCTTTGAAGTGGTGCATGATTCTAGGGAATATCGCGCTCGTTCAAAGTGGATATTCACTACACAGTGATGGAAAGCTGTATGGATAAACATCGTCGTAAATCTGTGTTTCAATTGGTGATCTTGTGGAATGCAAGGTGTCGCCAATGCGAAACATGTAACGCTTTGATCAATATGGATGTGCTCAATTCTGGATAAATTGAGTTGTCCCTAGTGCAAAACTTATGTCCATCACATAATCGGTCTTGATGTCTCCTAGTTTTAGTGGGCATTGATGACATTTCCCCGTTGCGAACGTGTCTGCGACTCTCCACTTGTGGTGAACTTTTTCATATTCAATGGAAATTGACTTATGAAGAGGTGCAAAACGAGTGATGGTTTATAAGAAAACACTAAATTCATTTCATTAGTGAGAACTCTGTGGTGAAATCACGATGTTGTGGAAGTCACATGAGTGTTCAATCATTAAATGCGGGAGTGATCCCTCATTTTACAGAATAAATGCGGGTATGATTGTTATGTCATACAATTTTCGCTTAAGTACCCCAAGTAAAACGCATACGTGCATGGGTATTTCTAATATAGAACGCATGCTCGTATGTGTGTAAAGCGAATTGATGTCCAAATTTCGATGAAGAAATTTTTATAAGGAGAGAGGGATGTAATGTTCGGGGCATTATTTAATAATTAAAGTATAAAATTTAAGTAAATAATTATTTAAGTAAATTTAGTGTTATTAAAAATGCAAGAGAATATTTTTAAAGTCTAAAGAAAATAAAATATAAAAGAAAATTGAAAAAGAAAATAAAATAGAAAATGGAATAAAAAAAAAATAAGAAAAGAATGAAATAGAAAAGAAGAATCAGAAAGTGAGAGGAAAAAATAAAATAAAAGTGAAAAGTAAAAAGAAAAGAATTAAAGAATAAAATGAAAAAAAAAAAGAGTCAAAAGTCAAAAAAGCAAAAGAAACTAAATATATATATATTGCATGTGGGGCGACTTGCGCCCCACACTTGAACAAAATGGCCACTTGGCCATTTAAAGCATGATGGCCAAATGGCCATTAAAAAGAAAAAAAAAATAAAGTAAAAAAAAAAAAAAATTATGATGAAGGCCATGCGGCCTTCCTCAAACGAAAATAAGAAGAGGCAGTAGCCTCTTGTCTCTTTTCGTTCCAAAAGAATATTTCTCTCCTTTTCTTTGATTTACGAAAATTTAACCGTCCAAACTCAAATTCGATTTCAGTAACGTGATCTACGAAGCCTGATCTACGTTTCTACCGATTGGTTTGAGGTATTTTCGCAAACTCTTGGTCTTTGAGATTTTAGATTAAATCTAAAGATATATGAGTTTGATTTTATGTGTTCTTATGATTTGTTGTGAGGAGCTTACTAAACACTTTCCAAGTATTTGATTTACATTTGGTGGAATTGTGGTGAGTTTCTTCAAACCCTAACTTTTGGTTATTTAATTTTAATTGACTTTTTATGTTATTAACCCTTAATAAAAGCTATTGGGTTAATAATATTGTGTTTGGGGTAGTGTTTTATAAATTATGATTTAAAGTTTAGAAACCTTAATTTGATGGATTAAATTAATTTGGAGGTTTTTTAGTGATTAAAATCTAGACCATTAAATTATGCTAATAAATTAGTAGTTGTTGTAAAAAGATTAAGGGGTAATTACCTTTTCCCCCCATCAACTACTAGTCATTGTCAACATGCCCCCATAAACTGACACCTCGACCAAAAGAGAGCATCCAACTACCAACTTTACATACTTTGCCCCCCTCCGTCAGGGAATCCCGTTAACTTGGACGGAATATTTCATTTTTGGGCGTTAATTTTGGTTTAAAGAGCAAAATGCCCTCCAACAGTAATTAATAAAAAAAATATTAAAATTAATATGTTTAAAAAAGTTAAGGGCATTTATGTCATTTTTTAATTTGAGTTAGGGTATTTAAGTCTTTTTACGAATTAAACTAACGGAAGGGGGCAAAGTATGTAAAGTTGGTAATTGGATGCTCTCTTTTGGTCGAAATGTCAGTTCATGGGGCCATGTTGACAATGGCTGGTAGTTGATGGGGGAAAAAGGTAATTACCCCAAATATTAAAGAACATAATATTAGAGTTAATGATATTGAGAAAATGTTAGTAAGAAATTATTTAGAGATTAGTGAATATAATTTTAGGGCTAATATTATTATAAAAGTGTTAGTGAAATTAATTACGGGTTAGTAATTAATATTATGAGTAAATAATTAAATAGTGATTTTAATATCTAACCCTTAGTAAATACTTTGGGTTAGTATTGTTTGAGTTTTAGTGTCTAGGATTTATGGGTAGGCGTTTGGAACCCTTAAATATTATTGGTTATCCATGGGTTAGTTCTTGAGCAATTTAAGAACTAAATGTAAGTCCAATATCAGAAGTCATTAATAATGTACAATGTATTGTTTTTACAGTAATGCATTGCATGGTGGTGTCTAGGAGACCTAGTGCTTAATATCCGTGCAACGAAGGTGAGTATTCTACTTACTGAGAAACTATTATTTTTATGTATTATGGATTTGCAAAATATATATGTTGTTTTACAAATATGAACCAACTGTACGTTGAATATATCTGTTTTGGATGATTTGAGTACTTTTAAGTATATTGAAATTATGATGATATTTTGAAGTATGTATATGATATGTGGAGTTTGAATAAATGGTGTGACTGTAGGATATGGTTGGGAATTTCGTAAACTATAGTTGCATTGTAAATAATTGGGATTTTTAGTGTGAGTTATAAAATTGGGACATGACGCATTGCGTGCTTTTCAAATAAAAGTTTATAAAATTGGTAGCTGTTATAGCGTACGCATGACTAAAAAAGGAAAAGTTGATTCTTTGCGAAAACTAAGTGCATAGTATACCTCTGAAGTCTTAGTATAATTATTTATGCTAAGGCGGTGGGCTCATAATTTCACCTGTACGGATACGGCAACCCCCGCAACCGTGCAGACATTGATGCTTTGGTTACAGGTTCTGCGGATATAGATATTGACTCGTCCACCTAGCGTATGCGATGTTATAATTGGAGCACATCGCGACAATCATAAGTTGTGGACTCATGGGTAGTTCGTAGTTTGAGTATTTTATTTATGGCTCGAGTCCTACGTGGTATATGTATTTATTAAGCCCGTATTTTAGTACGTAATTAGTGTAATATGTTTTATAAGCCTTAAATAGATAGACTTGTAAATGGCTCTTGTTGTAATTAAATGTTATGTATTAGATGTATTTCCGCTATTGATATGTGTTGCACTGCACATTGATATATTCTGTTGTGTTAGATGTAACTCTGAATATTAGGTACATGTTATGGAACGTGAATGTTGTGTTGGCTGAGCGACCAGTAGTCATGCCACTGTAAAGATCCATTTATGTATATTTAAAAAAAGAAAAAAAAATGGGTCGTCACACTCGTAACGATCACAAATCTAGGGAGAAGTTGTTAGAGGCGCAGCTACAGATAGAGAGGCTGACTGATGAGAAGCTGACCCACATGCTATAAGTCCAAAAGAGCCCAACAAACAAGATAGGACTCAGGTATGTAGCCTCTACCTCAGATATCCCCTCCACTTCAAAGACTGTGTTCGTCAAGCCCACAGTCCCCGAGCCTCCTCACGCCTGCATGGATAAAGGAAAGGATTTCATTGGAGGAGAAGATTCGGTTGTTACGAAACACATTCAGAAGACTCCTACCAAAAGAATTGGTCACATCCGACCCAGGTGTCCTCAACGTCAGACTCAAAAGGAGCCTTCAAGATAAGCTACATCCGACACTAGACCTCTAACAAGATATCAGGCTTCGCAGCATCCGCGACGATAGCAGTGATTTGTTCCTTCCCATAATGGCAAACTAAAGAAAAACAAATCATGGCACTACTAGGAGGAGTCACAGAAGCCCAAAAGCAACCAATCTTATGAGGGGCTATCTATTTTGATGCGGAACTTGCTAAGATAGATGGAAAACCACTTGAAGGCCTGTCAACAACCACCACAGGAAAGGCAGGTTTAGGTCAGAACGGATGAGGGCACTCACCCCTTAAAGAGGAATGGACTCACTTAGTGAAAGTGAAGTCTCACCAAGCCTAGGATTTTGGTTCCTAAATCCTAGTGCATGTCAGGTTTGGTTGCATTGCATTATTTATCATAACATATCTTATACTTTGCACATTGTTTGAGGAACCCCATATTTTTTCTTGTTGTCTTGAGAAAATTTCTGCAAGTACTTTATGAGGATGACAGAAAAAGCACATCGGCCGGCTGCTTTTCTGTCTTGGTTGTTAGTTTTGTTGGCTGTATTCTGACAAAATCACTATTATGTAATGTTACTGTCGTAAACAGGGATGCTGTATATTTCAGAATATTCACAATATTTAGAGTTTTTGTCTTTAATACGAAACAGGCTTATTATGACAAGTTTCAATGTCACAAGCTTCAAGAAGGCTAATTCAGTGTTCTAGGAAGATTCTGTACAGTTTCCAACTTAGAAAAAGTTGAATCCTTTGTTTCCGTCAAACAGCCCAGTGATGCGTTCAGACGCCCATCAGTGTCGAGAAGCTTCTGAACAGCTCCAGGTTGCATCTGTCCAGACGTCATGGCAACACATTCGGACGCTCTTCAGAGTTCGAGAAGATTCTAGTTTTCCTTTGTAGACACAGATTGGGAAGACAGTTTGCATCCATCCTGATGACGGGGCAACACCGTCCGAACAAGGTCCTTGATAAGGAAATTGCGTGCATACAATCTGCAACTGTCCGGACTCTAGTGCAACACCGTCCGACAAGGTTCTTGATAAGGAAATTACGTGCAGACAATTTGCAACCGTCCGGACTCTAGGGCAACACTGTTCGAACAGGACCTTAATATGGAGAGCGTGAAGCGCGTTATGGAAAGGCAATTACAGTTATCCGTTCGGACGCGGCCTAGAGAAGTTAGTTTCGGACTCGACTTAGCTTTTCTTAAGCCTATAAATAGAGGCCTCTAGGCATGTAAAAATCATAAATTCAGTATTGAATTCTTCTGTACTTAGAGAAGGTGATTAAGTAGAAATTGTGAAGATCCGCTAGCTCTCTAAGGGTTGTCGGTGTGTTGTTACTTTGTTCGCGTGAAGTCAATCTTAGGGAGGAGCCCTAAGGTAAAGGAATCGATTGAAGACCTCCTTCAAGTAAGTTACTTAGTTGGGAGATGTTCACGTTGGGTTACGTGTCAGAGTGCAAGATATGATCGCTGTATAAGGGTATGAGAGTGTTACTGTCTTGTTACTAGCTTTGCCTTCTGAATAGTGAAATTCTTGAGTTTGGCTACCCCGGAGTTTTTTTTTCTCTTAATTGGGTTTCCACTTCGTTAACAAAATATCTGTCTTATTTAAATTCCACACTTTTGATATTTTGTTACACATTGCTCACACACACACCGTAAATTAGAAGTCTCTTTATTTTTCATTGGTAATTCTGAACCTCTCTCTCTGAGAACAGGTTTGTTGTTTTTATGTCTTTATTTTTTCCACAAAAAAAAAAAAAAAAAAAATGGGGGAGAAGATGCAGAATTTTTACTTTTTTCTTTTGATAGCTTTTCAGATATTGCATATATTTTTGCATGATATCTCAGTTCATTATACATCAATTAAATATGCTTATATATATTTGAGAGTTTATGCCTAATATCTGCTAAGTTTTCCTGTTGCATCTTAATCCTAGATAGTTGCTTTTCTCATGTAATAAAAATTGTGCACTATCCCAAGCTCCCATAAGGTACATTTTTTTTACTCTTTGATTTTTAGCTTCAAAAAATTCTGATGAGAGATATTTTTTTTGCTAAGATGGTCAAATTGACCAACTCACTAATTGAACCTAGAACCTATAAATTCTGGCACTCTCTAAGTTGCAGCACAAGCAATAAATAAAGAATTAAAAAAATCAGAAAATATGAATAAATAAAAAGATCCTCTGCTTATTGTGCTCTAAAATCTGTTCTTAAATTTGTCCTTATAGAAACAGTCAGTGACCAAATCATTGTGGAAATAGATGGTTACTAAAGGACTAAGTAAAAGAAAAGTGCAGCATCTTAAGGGAAGTGTATCTGATGAGGGTGGCTAGGCCTTAGTAAAATAAGGTTTGACTTTTGACTGATCTAACAATGATTTTCTCTCTTGTTTAGAAAATTCAATTTCTAAATCATATCAACAAACATCATACCTTATTGAGAAAGCTTTCACACACACACACACACGCGCATAGCATGAGTTAAGTTATCTATTTAAAATTTCTGTCTGCAGGGATATTTATGCTTATTGAAGACTTAACTTTCAATTATATCTTTGCATATTTTTAAATTGCTATTTGACTATCTTATCATCTATTTATACATGTGTGTTATGAAGCAAACTTTAGGAAAAATTATTTTTCTGCAAATTTTTTTCTAAATTTAGCTTTTCAGTGTGAAGCGTCCAGACGGACTTGACTTGCAGTTCAGATGCGTGCTACCCTGCCGATCGCTGAACTAGCAATAGCCGTCCAGACGGTTAAGTGACATGTTTGGACGCGTGCCCTACAGGTTCAAGACCTGCATCTCTTTCTCCCTGCGCCGCACATCACTTTTACTCTCCATTTTCTCTCAGTTTCTTGCGCTTTTCTCGTGCTTTCTCACGAGTTTTTGTCCTCTTTTGTCATTTTCTGCATATTCTCGATTCTCAGGTACTTTTTTGTTTCTTTTACGATTCTATTCAATTTTTATTGACAGTTAGAATATTAGGATTTGTTTTGGAATGTTTTTGAGATAAATAATGCCTAAATTGATTATCTTCTCTGTTGATGAGATTGGATTGTTTTTCTTGTCATCATTTGAACTAATTTGGGCTTTTTGAGATAGATTTTTATTCATGAATAATTTTGGAAAGTCCAAATTACAGCCATCATAGTGCCAAAAAATTTCTGGGACTAACATAATCTAATTTCATTGGTGTTATCTTTTGCAACTATTTGGTTAAATTTTTGCAAAACTATGTTGGCTAGCAGCTCTCAGCGCAGAGTTTGTTAGAGGACAGAGGAAGGTCTTGAGGCTACTAGGGCCAGGGTAGAAACCAGACCCGTGATTATTGAGAGAAATGTCGTCAGAGCCGACGTTATGGTCCCTCCTTTTGACTTTATCGATCAGTTAATCCAGGAGAACCATTGGGATTACTTGTACCACTGCTCCGGTGTTGTCTATCTTAGACTGGTCCCGAATTTCTATGGGTACTAGCTTAGAGGTCGTACAAGATGAGTAGAGCGGTCTCACATTGCAAACCATAGTCGGGGGAGTGACTTTTAGAGTTGATGCTGCCTTCATTGGGTCTTTTATCGGGACTGATCCTGTTCCATTTTAGGGCGTCCCATTCCCAGATTCCGTGGATCCCCTTTCCATGGAAGAACTGCTCATGTTTTTTGATCCTCAGCATGGAGCTCCGGATAGAGTCTCTCACTCCATCAAGATTGTTATATTTTCCTCTCCGCATCATCTCCTTGCAAAGTTGTGCAACACAATCTATGGCCTATGGCTCTACGGAGTGAGCTAGTCCTCAAAAGAGCAAGATTCTTATATGCTTTGATCTAGCGGATACCTTTCTGTCTCTGCAAGTACATTGTGCTTGAGATGCGTGATGAGCATCACATAGGTCTACCATTTGCGTGCTTAGTCACAAAGATCTGTCTCCTTTTTGTTACAGGCATCACTGATGTTGAGCCCAATGTGAGAGTTCAGGATCCTCTTGGGAGTCAAACCCTTATAAAGTCCAATGCATAGCTACGACATGAAGGTCAAGGTGAAGCTCCACAGCCTCCTCCAGTTCCACCTCCTCCATATTTGGATGCTGCTTTTTCTCAGATTATGGATGCTTTGAGTTCTTTTCTGTAAGAAGTCAGCACTATTAGTGTCGGGGTTGAGCAGTGCCAGATTGACATGAAAGAGTGCCTCAAGCACTTTGAGCCACAAAATGATGATGATTGAGTGCTGTGTTCACTCATTTTTTTGTTATTTATAATTTCTGTTTATATGGGATTTCTTTTGAATATTAGTAAATTATGTTACTGTGGTTTTTCTATACTATGTTTACCCTTTGTCCTCTAGAGACAAAAATGGGAAGTATTTTTAATTTTTGGACCGAGATTGTATTTTTAACTTGTCAAGTGAATTTTGTCCCAGAATGGCGAAAATGAGAGTTTGTTAGTTTTATTGACTACATTCTGTTGACAAATTCACTACCATGTAAGTGTCCTGCTATAACAGAGGTCCCGTAAATATTCAGAGTCTTCAGAATATTCAGAGTTTATTTCTCCAATATGGAAAGGGCCTTAATATGACAATTATCTGTGTCACAAGCATCAAGATGACAATTTTCAGATTCCAAGAAGATTCTGCGCAATTTACAACTCATCAAAAGTTAGATCCTCAGTAAACATTTATGCAGTCTAACCATAAACATATACATATATACTGTCATTCCATTCAACCTCATAGGCATATCAATACGTTTAGCATGAAAACTTATCAATGCATTCTAGATGTAACTATATACATATGTGTCATTCCATGCAACCTCATACTAATACATCTAGCCATGAAAACAACTTAACATCTCATAAAACAATGCTATGCATGCTCATGTACATTTTTCATGTTACTTTGGGACACGTCACAATGGCTTTCTAGGATATCCTTTCTCGTGCACATTCTTAACATTATGGGGCTCAGTCCGAGGTAGTGAGAGCTCGCAACTCACTCCTTCTAAGGACTCGTCCATTAGTGTGATGTTGGAGACTTGTATCGATTCTTATAGTGTCTTATGCATTTTACTCATATCCATGTTCATGCTTTATACTCAAAAAATCATACATTTACTTTCATGATCATGCTTTTAACACAACTTTCTCATAAAACATGAACACTTCAACAAGTCATTTTCTCAATCACAAATCACATAATTTATATCTCAACCCCAACACACATTAAAACTCAACAAAACTTAGCTCAAATCATTTTTATAATCATATCTTAAACTTCATCAAACATCATCATTATACATCAACATAATTGAAAATATTCAAATCATCCAAAACATATATCATCAAACTGTCTTCAGTTCGAATCAAATGAATTATATCATTTCATTTCTATATAATACTTAAGGTATAGTAATTTTTCTCAGTGAGTAGAATACTCGCAATGGCTGCGAGGATCTTAGGGTCAACTTATAAATTCCTAGACAACGACTTGCAATGCACCACTATTTCAATGCATTGCACACATATTAGCGTTTTCTAACACTAAATTTCCCAAAAGCTCTTGAATTGATCAAGTGCTTAACCCATGGAAAACCCATAAAATTTTTAAGATTCCATTAAACAACCCAAATACAAATAGCACTAACCCATAAGATAATAAAAAGGTTAGGCACTTAAAACTACAATTTAGACAAATACCCAAAAGTTAGGGTTTTGAAAAACTTAGCAAAATCTCACCCAAAGGCAACCCAAAGCTTGGGGATCGTTTAGAAAGCTCCAAAAAGTTCAAAACCTAAGAATATTCAAAGATTAAACTCAATCTTTCAAGAAATCTCAAGAGACAAGAGTTTTCGAAATTACCTTAAATCTATTGATCAAAACACAGATCCATTCACGTAGATCACGTTCCTGATGTTAGATTTGAGTTTGGGGCGTAGATTCCAAGAAATCAGAGGTTTAAGATGAAAAAACTAGAGAAATATGAGAGAGGGGCGTGCGTTTTGCGAGAAATGGGCTAAAAATGACTTATTTTCAGTTTATATCGCGTGATGTCTAAACACAATAAGTGCTTGTCTGGACACACGTGTTTAAGAGTCGCATAATTCACATTCTATAACTCGTGTCCAGACACAACCCACAAAGAGTGAATTTTCTCTCTCGGGCACTTGCACAGAAGAATGTGGTCCAAATTATGAATTTGATCCACGTCAGCATCACACATAATAAGAGTATCATCGACGAATAACTGATGTGAGATCTCCAAGGGGGAGTTGTTGAGATTGTCAACTCGGAAGCTAAAAAGAAAACACCCCTCCATTGCTCTAAGTCTAAAAAAAAGTCCCCTTATAAGTTTTGTTTTGCCCAAAACACTACAATCAACAGGCAAGCCCCCTTTCAATCGCTTCCTTCAAGTATAACAATGTAGGTAGACAAAACATATAGTATTTTATTTCTAGCATTTTTTTTTTTAATTGAATTAGGAAAATGGTTACCGGGTAAGCTCCTTCTCACACACTTCTGATCTAAAAAGAAGAAGTAGATGATCTTTACAAACAAAAACGGATGGGCTTCCCAACAATAAATCCAAATCAAACTAAAACAGTGTTGAAATAATTACATAGGGTGAAAAATGAGTCAAACAAGTAACTCAGTCCTCTCAATAGGCCACAAAAGGCGATTATAGAAGCTAAAAAGGCACAGAGTAAGGCAAGCTCATCTGTACCCCTACTTGGGAACAACGACAACCACCCAAATGTGACAAAAGCAATAGAAACACTATTAAAGTCACAATCTGAGACTGTAGAAAAGAGATGCACCAATACAAATCAAGATACAAAGAATCTCTCCTAAATGGAGACCATAACTCAAGCATCATTAAATAAAATAAACAAATAAACAGCAAAAGCGCCCAAAAAACAGAAAATTCAAAGTCCGGCTCTGGTGCGTTAGAACCTTGATCCGGCGTGTAGAAGGCGGAAGGAGGCATGGCTAGTGGTGTTGAGAAGCTAGAACGCCGGTGAGTGTGATGGAGTAGTGCGAGGGAGACATGGATCATCGGAGGAACGTAGATCTTAACTTTTAAAAAACCAGATCTAAGATCTTAGATAAAACCGACCACCAACACGGGAGAGGAGAAGACAAATGTGGAGGAGAAAGCCACCGGCTAGGTGGAGAAGCTAAGACACCGAGGTAGCAGTTCCGAGCAGGATAAGTTGTACAGGACGACGGATAAAACTCAAGAAAAGTAAGAAGGGCTAAAAGAACCTCTAGCCAAACAATAGTAAAAGCAAAAAAATACATAAAAGGAAAGAGGAGGAGGAGAGGAAATTAAAGAAGAGATGAGGTCCTTCCCTCCTCCCTGAACCGGCTAAAAAAATAGACAAGGAAAAAAAAAAGTTGAAGTAATTAAGAGAGAGAACAGAGTGTCTCTTATTTTGTTTCTAGTATTGATCTTCTCTCTAGCTCATAAGAAACGTACAAAAAAGAAAACATCTATGTATTTTTTGAGGAGACAGCTAACTCATTCAAAGATCATAATATACATTTATTTTTAATCAAACAAAGTTAGTTACATATATATATATATATATATATATATATATATATATATATATATATATATATATATATATATATATATATATTAGCTTTTGCATGTACCTGTAATAAATTAATATGGTTAATTTGTCCTATATATATATATATATATATATATATATATATATATAGTACTTGATCAACAAAATCTTTTAAATTGCCGCAAGTTCAAGTTCATGGCATATATTGTATATATAGAAAAATTGGGATGGATGATCAGGACACATGCACCTAGCTTTACGACATTTACTTGGATAGCTAAAACTTCATCAGTCTTCAGTCTTAGCTGCATGCATGCATTCGAAACAAACAATCACGATCGATCGATGTTAATTGAAAACCTTTTTTGAAATTGAGCATCTGGAACCCTTTCGTCATTAATTCCATCTGCAGACGGAAAGTGAATCAGTGACTATATTTCAAGAAAATCTTAACCATCAATCCATCTCGATCACCTTTTGGTAATATGCAAGAGCCATCACACATTCTTTATTGTACGTTCGTTTTTAGTTGCTGGAAAAGCTGTAAACCATAACAAAATCACGATCGAATATATATATATATATATATATATATATAGGACCATGCATTAATTAACCACATGGATGGCTCTAGCTATTGGCCCAGATAGATGCTGATGGAAGAATTAATTGAAAAAAAAAAAAACCTCCTAGTTTATTTAATTAGTGATCAGTCGTTAGTACTAGTTACTAGCTAGGAGGACCAGCAGCAAGTGGCATATATTCTCCTAAATATATGTGTGTCTTTCTGACTTATACATTTAAACAAACTTGTTCTACCTGCATGCCCCTTCTCACATGAAAGGGTCGAAATTCCTTTTCCACAATAATATCCGACTTTTCCCCAACTTGGAATGGCCTTAATTAAGTTTGGAAAATTGCCAACCGCATATCGTAAACACCAAAAACAAGGAAAGCATTTTTCTTTTCCTTTGATAATAATATTACATATATTCAATCCAAAAGCAAGATAGATTATTGAGACAAAGAGTTACAATAACTCAAGAAACAAGAGTTACAAGATGATAAATTAGATTTATTGTTGTTAATGTAAAAGTAGAAGAGACTTTAACATTTAAACTATTTTTTTATAAAGAAAGTCTTCTATACAATCAAATGAATCAAAGAAAGACGTAGTCAAGAAAAGACTTTGACGTATAGATATAAGTTATAGACCAAGCCACATTAATTCTCTCCGGCTCTCTTTCATGTAATTTTCATATCTTTCTTAAATTATGTGATGTTGCATGGATTACCCCCGAAAGAAGAAGAAGTTTTGGATAATACTCTTCAATCTGCATGTACTTGTCCGTACGTAACATCATGTACGTAGTACCCTATCATATGTGATATACAAGCTAAGCATCGCAATTATACTCTAATTAGCTCACAAGAAAGGGATCGAATAAAGGAAAAAAGATGCAAGAGAAACTGAGAAAGAGACCGCTATTTTTGAACTTAGTACGAATTTTCAAACCATTTCTCAACCAACTGGCGCCCATTCATCTTTGCCTATATTCCGTCTCTGCTACTTTTCTTTATGTCACAGTCTCCAACTCCAAGCCTCAACTCTGTGCCGACCATACATATCTCCCCTGCTATTTCTCACCACACAAAAAAAGACTGACCCATCAAAGGCCTCATAGAAATTATTTTAACAGACCGAAGAAATTAAGCAAAAGCAGAGCAGCCAGTTTCAGACAAGTCTCTGGCTATGTCCATCGCCGATCCTTGTAACTGAGGACACACGCCCATTTCAGACAACTTGCTCGATCGAAAGCATACACTTTTGATTATACAGTGAGTGAATCATAACAAAAACGAGGAAAGCATTTTTCTTTTTTCTTTACAAAAACACCACGTAACATTTTTCTTTTTCGGACTTTTGCAGACTGCATGAATGTGGTCCAGCAGGGCATGTTTTCCTTTGTTTTTTTTTCTTTGATAATAATATTACATATAATCAATCCAAAAGCAAGATAGATTATTAAGAAAAGAGTTACAAGAACTCAAAAGACAATGTCACAAGAGTTATAAGGTGATAAATTAGATTTATTGTTGTTAATGTAAAAGTAAAAGAAAGTCTTGTATACAATCAAATGAATTAAAAAAGATATATAGTAAAAAAAAAAACTTTAACGTGTGAATATAGGCCATAGGCCGAATCACCTTAATTTTCTCTATTTCTCATTCTTGTAATCCTCATATCTTCACTAAATCATGTGATCTTACATAGATTATCCTCGGCCTCAAAAGAAGAAGAAATTTTGGATACTACTCTTCGATCTGTACTTGTCCGTACGTAACATTATGTACGTAGTACCCTATCATACGTGATATATATACAAGCTAAGCATCGCAATTATACCCATGCACCCGAGTTCTTCTTGACTCCAATTAGCTCACAAGAAAAAGAAAGGAAAAAGGATGCAAGAGAAACTGAGAAAGAGACGGCTATTTTTAAACTTGGTAAGAATTTTCAAACCATTTCTCAACCAAATCGCGTCCATTCATCTTTTCCTATGTTCCGTCTCTGCTACTTTTCTTTATGCATGTCACAGTCTCCGAGTCTCAACTCTGTGCCGACCATACATATCTCCCCTGCTTTTTTTCTCACTCTCTGTTTTAAATATGCGTTTTTGGCACTTCAAAAATCAAACAACACGACCATAGCCCATAGCCTAGGAACCTTATTCGATCTCTTAGAAATCAAACAACTGACCCATCAAAAGCCTCATAGAAAAATTATTTAACAGACCGAAGAAATTAAGCAAAAGCAGAGCAGCCAGTTTCAGACAAGTCTCTAGCTATGTCCATCGCCGATCTTTGTAACTGAGGACACAAGCCCATTTCAGACAACTTGCTCGATCGAAAGCATACCCTTTTGATTATACAGTGAGTGAATCATAGCTAGCTAGCATGAAAATCAGAGGCTTCAGGCTCGGACGCAAGGTGGTGAAGGTCTTCAAATGGATAATCCCACCCAGAAGAAATCCTACAAGGTACCACCACTTGGACCCTCCCACCACCAGAAGATCCCTCAATCCCATGTCCAAAATCCTCGCCTTGGCAAAGGGTCTCTGCCTTCTCAACCCGCATCCGGATTACATCCGGGCGGGTCAAGACCCGCCGGTAGAAACAAGAAAGCAAGCGGGTGTACCAAAGGGGCACTTGGCCGTGTACGTGGGGAACTCAGACGATGACACGCATAGGTACCTGGTGCCTGTCATTTATTTCAATCACCCGCTCTTTTGTGAGCTGTTGCAGGAAACTGAGAAGCTATACGGGTTCAACCATCCGGGTGGGATAACCATACCCTGTGGGGTTTCGGAGTTTGAGAGGGTGCAGACTCGGATTGCCGCAGGTGAACACGGCCCGCACCG
Source organism: Alnus glutinosa (assembly GCF_958979055.1). NCBI lineage: Eukaryota > Viridiplantae > Streptophyta > Magnoliopsida > Fagales > Betulaceae > Alnus > Alnus glutinosa. Next base: position 9,151,462 of record NC_084898.1, on the reverse strand, counting down.
TAGCTGGAGGCGTCTTCGGCAACGGTGATTTTAGCGCCGATTATTGGGTAAATGGTCAAAATTCATGACCATGTTTTTGATTTAATAGAGAATATATATTTCGATTTCTTTCTCTTTTTCTTCTAAATACTTGTTAACTTTTGTAAATATTGTATGCAAATGATTTCTCACAAACACTAATAAGTTTGGTAATGTTTATATTGCTTGAGCTATTTTTCTTTCACAAATTTTATGGAATTTTCTTATTTTTATTTTTATTTTTGGTCTCGGACATTGATTTTTCAAGATGGGAGGCACTTGAGCATAATGGAGATGAATAATGCTTCTTCTTTTTTCAGCATTTTTTGAGTTTATTCCGCTTAATTAAAAATAAATAAAAAAAAAAAAAAAATTAAGAATAAATTGAGCATACCATATCTTGGATATGCTAAAAAGTGTAAAATAAATTTTCTTGCAGACTTTATACTATTTGATAGGTTATGTCCGTTGCATAATTGATTTTGTAAAAGATAAGCTTCATTGAATTTTCTTTTGGTTAGCCTAACCATTCTTTCTTCTTTAGGGTCAACTTACTTACGTCCAAATTGCATCTACTTTTGCAAGTTGCAGTACTAGAAGCTTCACTCAAGTGACTCAAAGTGACAAGTGCCAATCAATCTTTATTGTTTTATTATTATTATTTATTTTTTTCCTGAGCAACAAGTCCCATGTTCCACTACTTTGAAATAGGCCTAAACATATATGCAATTAACACTAATATACTATTCTTTGGAATTAGCGACAGAATCAAAAGAGGGGACTTGAAACGGGATCAATCGAGCAAGGTGCGGAATTAGGATTTTGGTTGATGGAAGCTGAGATAAAAAAAAAAAAAAAAAAAACAAAAAACATATATATATATAGTTGCATGATTTTTTAAATCTCAAGTTCACGTTTCATATATACTAGGTAACTAGCACAAGGTGCTTTTTTTTTTTTTTTTAAAACACTAAATACTTCCCAAACGATAACATTTCTAGCCTTCGAAAAGAGTCGACACATGCAGATTCGTAAAACTGAGTGGGTCTTGTGATGTAATACCCCAATAGTAACAAATAAAAATGATGAGTAGTTATCCGTTATACATCATGCTTTATAAAATAAGGGGAGTGATTCTTGCACTCACAGTGCACAACAGGTGCACAACACTAAGACACAATGGATTGGGGCCCAATGTGTAGGCCCCACTTCATTGTGTCTTGCTGTTGTGCACTTGTTGTGCACTATGAGTATTTCTATCATTTTCCATATAGAAAACATATCTAACTGAATTACAATTTGAACTTCACAGCTTATCTCTTTATCTCTTAGATACAGAAATCTACAAGCCTGCAATATAAGATGAGAGCATAATTTATCTAAGGTAACCTAAAGCTGTTTGAATTCAACTGCTGCAGATGATCATTTATCTTTTGCATGCTGATTGAATTCAAATGTTACTGATGATCATTATCCTTTACATGTCCCCTCAAGCTTAGAGGGAGTGAAACCACCCGAAGCTTGTTCCGCATGACAGAAAAGCGTTGAGAGGATAATGGCTTGGTGAATATATGAGGTAGTTGATCTTTGCTAGAGCAAAACGGATTTCCAAGGATTTGGAGGCAAATTGTTCACGTACAAAGTGGAAGTTAACCGCTACATGTTTGGTACGTGAGTGAAATACTGGATTGGATGACAAATATGTGGCACCCATACTGTCACACCAAAGTACGGGAGGAACAGAGACAGAAAGGCCAAGTTCAGTGAGTAGTGACTGTAGCCAACAAAGTTCAATATAGGCGTTGGACAATGCTTTATATTCAACTTCAATACTGGATCATGCGACCGTAGCTTGTTTCTTGCAGCTCCAAGAAATTAGATTGGTGCCCAAAAAATTGTAGTAGCCTCTTGTTGACTGACAATCATCCTTGTAACCAACCCAATCTGCATCAGAAAAGGCTTCCAAGGAATGAGACTTGGATGGCTGAAATTGAAGACCAAAATCTGGTATGTTTTAGATAGTGCAAGAGGCACTTTGCTGTTTGCCAGTGTGGTAGTCTCGGATTGTGCATGAATTGAGAGAAACGGTTGATCGTGAATGCAATGTCTGGTCATGTAATAGCTAGATATTGTAGTGCCCCAATTGTGCTTTGATAGAGGGTTGGATCAAGGAATATTTCACCATCAAAAGTAGATAAATATGTGGTTATAGGCTTGTAGCCATTGGGGTACATACTGATAAGCCATTGTTTGAATAGTGTGATTCCATCTTTAGTTTTGGAGACTTTGATACCCATAAAGAAATTGAGATCTCCTAAGTCTTTGACAGAAAAATCAGCCTTCATGCTATAAAGTAGTTCATCAATTGCATCTGACTTTAAACATGTGATGATAATATCATCAACATAAATTAAGATATACATAATGAATTTAGCTAATTTTTAGATAAATAATAAGGAATCAGACAATGAAGCCGTGAAACCAAGCTCAACCAGTTTAGTGCTAAGCCGAGAAAACTAAGCTCGTGTGGCTTGTTTCAATCCATAAAGAGCTTTTTACAATCGGCACACATGGTTGGGGTTTGGGACATGTATACTTTTTCAGATAGTAAGCCATGTAAAAAGGCATTCTGGATGTATATCTGCCGAATAAATCAGCTAGAGAAGAATGCAAGTGAAAGAACCAAACATACTGTAGTTGGTTTCACTACCGGACTGTAGGTCTCGGAGTAGTCAACATCGACCTGTTGGTGAAATCCTTTGGTAACCAATCACGCCTTGTTACGTTCAATGAGCCATTAGCCTTTGTCTTGATACGAAAGACCCATTTGCACCCAACCAATTTTTTGGCTTCGATGGAGGGAACCAGACGCCATGTATTGTTGCTGAGTAGAGCATCGAACTCTGAGGTCATGGCTTGACGCCAATTTGGGTCAGTGACCGCTTGAGAGTAGCATGTAGGTCCTATAATGGAAAGAGTACCTACACTAGTAAAGCATGAGAATTAGGGTATTAAGAGTTACCATCGGTGAACACTGTGGGTTTGGAGATATTTTTTGCATGGGTAATCCTGGGATGGGTGTTTATAGTTGGTGCAAAAGGAGTTTCAGAGGAAGGAGGTGGTGTTGAGGGCGAAATAGAGGAGTTGGATAATGCTGGAATTATGTGAGTGTGTAGTTGGGTGTTGGCCACGTTAGGGGTAGCTAAATACGAGTTGTTGGACTCAGTACCCGGTTGGAATAAAGTAGGTGTGAGTGTGGGGGTGTTATGGGTCACGGTTGGGATGGCCAAGGAGGAAATGGGAGGATCCAAGATTTGGCTGATTTCAAAAGGAAATTTTGTTTCCTCAAACACAACATTGCGAGATATATAGAGACGGCCAAACTCAAGATGAAGACAATGGCATCCCTTGTGACGGAGACTGTAGCCTAAGAAAATGCATTGGAGGGAGCGAGCTTGTAGTTTATGAGAGTTGTACGGTCTTAAATTTGGCCTACAAACACACTCAAAGACATGTAACAGAGAATAATCAAGTTGAGATCGGAAGAGAGTTTCATACAGAGATGAGTTCTTGAGATTCAAAGGCATTATCCCAATATGGGAGTGGGACACTGGCATGAGAGAGTAGGGCTAAGCCAGTTTCAACAATATGACAGTGTTCTCACTCAACTTCACATTTTTTTGGTGTGTGAGGGCATGAGAGACGGTGAGAGATACCAAGATTGGCCAAGATTTTGTTGAGAGAGCAATATTCACCCCCCCCCCCCCCCCCACCCCCAATTAGATTAAACAACTTTAATTGTGAATGAAAAGTATCATTCAACATTCTTTTGAAATTGCTGAAAAATTGCACATACATCACTTTTGTTTGACATGGGAAATAACCAGGTATATATCTACTGTGAGCATTTAAAAATGAAACATAATATCAATTACCAGCAAAGGAATACATTGGGAGGGACCCCAAACATCCGTGAAAATCAACTGCAAATGATGATTAACACGTGTGGAAGATAAAGAAAAAGGAAGTTGGTTGCTCTTAGACATGTGGCAAGTAGAACAGGAAAGGTGCTCTTTTTTCTGGAAAACATGAAGCTTAAATTTGGATAAAATGCTATAACATAGTTTGAGTGCTGGGTGGCCAAGCCGTTAGTGCCAAATTGCTAGAGATGTGGATTCACCAACAAGGGTCGAAGCAGCACGAGATAGAGGTGGATGACAACTTCTGCTGGGGAAAAAAAGACTAGGTCAGGGCAGAACAAAGCTAGACATTAACAAAGTGTGACAATCGGGTTTGCAGCGAGAAGAAGAGGATCTGGACAAGACTAGACAAGAATGGAGGGTACTGGTGATCTACAGCCGCCAGGGTATCTACAAGGTTTGTATACTTGAGGAAGTATTCTGCAATGGAGGAATTGCCCTTTGTTAGGGAAACTAATTGAAGAGGATTTGCACGGCTTTAGCCTGTGATTGTGAACATGCGCTCGAGAGTACTCCAGAGATCCTGAGAGGTATGGAAATTAGCCACATGAGTAATGAGAGATTCTTCAATGGAAGAAATAAGGAATCCAAGGATTAATTGATCTCGGATATTCTAGTGAAGATAGGTTGGATTGGGACCAACGATAGTCCAGTAGTGGTTGACGTGGAGATCATTTGTGGTGAGGCTGGTGTAGAGCCATTGATGTTACCTTATACGTCAACGCCCTTCAATTGAGGGACCACTTGAGTCTTTTAGAGCACTCCCATCAGGTTCCTTAAAGTGGTTCCCTTCACTATGTTTACGGAAAATATCACAAAAAACACCAAAATCGCACTTCCAGCAGCTACCCTAATTTTGGGTTTCTTGGTTGGGAAGCAACAGTGCTTCCCAATGGGTTGGGAAGCACTGTTGCTTCCCAACCCATTATTTTAATTAAAAAAAAAAAAACCGGCTCTCTCCTCTCTGTCCTTTCTCCTTCCCCCTTCCCGCGTCCGAAGATGACCGAGAAACAACTTCTTGCTGATTTTCCTTCACTTTCTCACCAAACAAACAAATAACCACCTTAATCACCACACAAAATCCACAAAATCCAACTACGAGAACAATCAGAAAAAAAAAAAAAAAAAAAAAAAAAAAAAAAAAAAAAAAACCCAAATCCATTTCTCCCAAACAAAGCAATCAGATTATTCACTGGAGAAAATCGGAAAATCGGCTCTCCGTCAACCCTCCGGAATTCGGCCCCTGTTTCGTGTCTCTTCCGTCAACCCACTGGAAATTCGGCCCTTGTTTCACCGGCGATGACCCAACGGAGATCCACCGGAGACGACGCCGCATTGTGGTTCTGCACCCCCGAATCGTGATCGGTCTCCGACACCATCGACGACGAATCCACATCCATTGCTTCAATCCATGATTCGAGCTCTACCTTAGAGATCAAAGCTAAAATTTTCTCAAAATCGCATTCCTAGAATTTCTGGAAGAGATTTCTGAGTTGGTTTTGAGAGAGAGGACGGAGAAGATGAGAGATGAAGGTGATGGGTTTTGAGAGAGAGAGAGAGAGGACAGAGAAGATGAGAGGAAGTTTCTGGAGAAGACGAGAGAGAGGAGGAGAGAAAAAAAGAAAAAAGAAATAAAATAAGAAAGAGAAAAAATAATAAAATAAGATAAGGAAATAGTATTTAATTGATATGGGAAAAATTTAGGGAATCTATTGTGGGGTTTTTTTTATAGGGAAGTAAAAAATAATTTTATTCCCTAAATATAGGGAAAATGGTAGGGAAACTGATGGGAGTGCTCTTAGAGGTGGTAATTTTCACCCTTCAATTTCTTTTGAAAGCAGTATTGCAGGCTGTGTAGGGCGGCTAGGGAATTGGAAAAAGAAGACACGTAAGAAACATTACTCATGATTGGCTCTGATACCATTTAACATACAAGTGTACTGGATGTTTCTGCCTTACTCAACTGAGTGAAGGACGTTTGTATATATAGAAATCAAATATAATTGAATTACAATTTGAACTTCGCTGCTTTATCTCTTTATCTCTTAGATATAGATATCTACAAGCCTGCAATATGAGATGAGAGCATAGCTGAGTAACCTAGTATTATTGAACCGCTTATCTAAGGTAACCTAAAGTTGTTTGAATTCAACTGTTGTGGATGATCATTATCTTTTGCATGCTAATTGAATTCAAATGTTACTGATGATCATTATCCTTAACAATTGCTAAAATTTCTCCAATTAATGCCCTAAAAGAATTTTTCTAAAAAACAAAACAAATAAATATTTTTTTAACTCTAGTCGAACGTTCGACGTTTCCTTGGAACGTTCAAAGTAGACCCCTGACTTGAACATTCGAAGCATCTTTGCAATATTCGAGAAAACCCTAGGACCGTTGGTCCAACAATACACCAAACGTTCGAAGTAGGACATCGAACATTCGACCCTACCTGAAAAGCAATTTTAACATACTATCCACATCATTTAGCCTTATCTATTCCACCCCTGCATATGCACTCCCCACGTACTTCAGACCACAATCCTCACCTATGCACCTCAGCCACCCCAAACCTTGATAGAGAAAAATTCTAGAGAGAGGAGCGATTTTGGTGTTGTTCTATCTCCATTACTGTAAACTTTGAACCTAAAACTCATTTTTCATGATGTAGTGTTCTATTCATGTGATTTGTCATACTTTTTATGAGTCTTAAGCATACCATGACGAGTTCATAATTTATCTCTCTTAAAAGTGAATAATTTTCTAAAAAGTTTGGAACTTACTCTCATTTTTTATGAACTCTCACATTGATATGGTTTAACATGTTTTTATAGAGTTATTATAAGCTTTGATTGACCTTGAATGTGATTTGTGTTGGAGTTTTCAGTTTTTCATGCATTTTGGTACCCATTAAACGTTCATTGTATTTGACCGAACGTTTGACCCTTGCTAGGCGAGCACTCGACCTCAATACTGAACATTCAACAGTTACCATAAATGAATAATTAGGGTTTTGATGATAGATTGGAGTACCTAGAGCATTATTAAGGTTCTTACATGCATAGGTTCGAACTCTCATTATTATTATTATATTTAATGTTTTGGGTATTTTTCGCAATAGCGGGAGTTCAAAATGTCCGAATTTGTGGATGAGCGATTAAGGTAAATAAATGCTTACGAATTGGTTTCACTTTAACGTACTATATGTCAACAGACTGAGCATGCTTGTGATATGTCAGCAGATTGAGTATGCTTTACTCTTCTAAATGATATGTCCTGAGTCTACTAATTTTATAGCATGTTTGATTATTTCAAATGGATAAATGATGTATGATTTTCTTAAAAATAAATAAACAATATTTGCATCGTGTTAGTTTGTGATTGGCTGAATTCTGTTGGACAAAATCACTTCTATTTAATGATGCTTATTAATAAGGGGATGTTGTTACATTCAGAGTCTACATCTCGGTTTCGTACTTCAAGAAGACTCTGTGCAGAATTCAAGACAGTGTAGTTCAAGTCCTTTGCATCCATTCGGACGATGTGATATTTCGCCTGGACACTCATCTGTCAAAGCATCATCTGTCGACGAGAACTTTCCGTTCGGACTCCCTTCTGTGTCCAGAAGCTTCAAACTGTTCCAAGTTGCATCCGTCCGGACATTTCAGCAACACGTCTGGATGCCTTTCAGCGTTCGACAAGTAAATGGATTTCCTTTCCAAACACAGATATGGGAAGACAGCTGCAACTGTTCGGACGACGTGGTTATTCCTTCCGAATGCTATCCTTGATAAGGCAAGTCATGCAGAAGACGTTCAACTGTCCAGACGTCAGTCTACATTGTCTGGGCCCTCAAACCTTATTATGGAAATTGCGTGCAGTAGAAGTGTAATCGTCTGGACGCTAGGGCAACACCGTCCGAACGCGGCCTTATTCAGGAAAGAATTTCAGCGAATTTGGAAAGCCGATTGCACAGTTGTCCGTCCGAACACCCTTAGCTACCGTCTGGACGCCGCCTAGAGAAAACCGAATCAGTGTCGATTTAGGTCTTCTATAGCCTATAAATAGAGGCCTCTAGGCATGTTATTTGGAAGAATTCAGTAGTGAATTCCATAGTGCTTAGAGAGAATATTTTAAGAGTCGTTGTGCTAATCCGCTTACTCTCTAACCGTTGCCAAGTGTTGTTGCTGTGTTCGTGAGAAGTCTATCTTAGGGAGAAGCTCTAAGGTAAATGATTCCATTGAAGACTCCTTCAAGTAGGTGATTTGGTTGGGAAGCGTTCGTGTTGGGTTACATGTCAGAGTTCAAGGTACGACCACTACATAAGGGTATGTGAGTGCTACTGCTTTGTAATTAGCTTTGTCATCTGAATATTGAATATCATGGGTTTAGCTGCCTCAGAGTGGTTTTTCTCTTAATTGAGTTTTCACTTCGTCAACAAAATATTTGTCTCTTTTAAATTTCACAATTTAAATATTTTGTTGCACACTATCACACACTTGATAAATTAGAAGTCATTTTTATTTTTCACATCGTATGACATGGTACACTAATACGTGTTGTATTACAACTCTAGGCTTACTATTATACGAACTTGACCCTATGGTCATAGAGATTTTCTTTTATATTTGGCCTTGAATCCAATTGTTGTTTTGTGATGGGACATCATGTACAGATGAGGTCACGGTTACGGCTTTGCTAGTAGCATGAATCACCCGAGGTTGGACTCGATTGGGCTAATAGTATATAACGGTATGCGTACATTTAGAGCACTGGTGTTGTATTACAGGTCGCTTAAGACAACACAAACTCTACCAAGAAGGAGTTAAGCACTCGGATAAACCATATGAAAGATAGCTATGATTAAATGAATACGTTATATATATATATATATATATATATATATATATATATATATATATATATATATATATATATATATATATATATATATATATATATATATATATATATATAATGATTTCCCTACATCAAAATATCAGTGATTGTTACTGGAATTATGCCTCATCACTTCTTCAAAACAAACTACATTTTTAAGGACATAATAACCAAGACAATACACGTTATATTTGTGAAAAACATACGTCTAATATTTCAAGGTTGTGTTCTGTCAAATAAGGCTCAATGCATAATTGTTTTCGTAATAATTTACTTATCAAGTCATTGACTTACGCAGTTATTTCTCTTCCATTGTAAATGTAACGCCTCCAAAATTAGGTAATGGTTTTACTTAACTTGGAGAGTTACTGGCAGTACTTTGAGAACAATTAATTGGTAATTGCCTAGTGTGTTAGTATTTTATATTGGCAACATTCTGATAGACAAAAACACTTTATGTAACGGTTGCTTTTTAACAGGATTATCGGTTCTATTCAGAATCTTCAAGTAATATGGACAGTGTCTCATTTTCATGCCATATGTATGGTCACAAGTTTCTAAGAAGATGTCCATGAAGCTAGGTCACGCTAGGTCAAGCTATTCAGAATCCGAGTAGAAATTGGATTTCATGTTCAGACACAGATCGGGAAACAGCAACCGTCTGGACGCTTTTCAGGTTTCGAAGAAGATTTCTGCACACGTCTCAGTGTTTTTATCATAACTCTCTGCTCGAGTATCAGATTGAGACAAAATTGGTGTCGTTAGAAAGCTAAGAAAAAATTATACAATTTGAACATCTGGACAGCCAATTGAAACGTCTAGAAGACCCACCATCCAGACGGAAAGAGATTGACGCCCAAGATTGCTGTCCGGATGCGCGTGCTAGAGACTCCGAATTTGAGTTTAAAAAGGATTTGTAAAGCCTATATAAAGAGGGCTCTAGGCATGTATTATGTACAGAATTCGGTATTGAATTCTCTTAGCTTTGAGAGGGTGTTTAGGAAGAATTGAAGATCCGCTAGCTCTCAAGCCGTTGCCCGTGTATGCTCCTTGTTCGTGTGAAGTCTATCTTAGGGGTTGGCCCTAAGATAAAGAATTCCATCAAAAACCCCTTCAAGTAGGAGACTTGGTTAGGAAGCATTCATGATAAGCTTCGTGTTATAGATAAAGATATGACTACTGCAATAGGTTTTGTGAGTACGAGTGCTTTATAACTTGCTTTGTTTTTAAATAGTGGAGTTCGTGAGTTTGGTTGCCTCGGAGTGATTTTTTTCTTCACAGAGTTTCCACTTCGTCAACAAATATCTTGTCTCTTTTATTTTTCCGCATTTAAGATATTTTGTTGCACACAAACACACACTTGGTTGTTAGAAGTCATTATTTTATTTTTCATAGTGGAACCACTCTTTGTGAACTAATTAGAGTGAAAGAAAAGTGGAAAACTGAAGAATATGAAATTTGAGAATATAAAAGTAATTAAACCTCAAATAATGCTAATCATCAAATGTAGACCGAGAGTTATAAAAAATTGATTACAATCTAAACAAACCCGATACTAAGGGACCATTTACTTGGTGTCTTCATGCTTGCGAACTTCCCAACTCTAACCAAGGTTAACCTGATAATTATCGATATACTGAAGGGTTTCAAGACAGAGGAGATTACTGAGTAAGTTTATGACTTATTAAATAAATCATTACAAGACTGGTTATGAAATAAGCTTTAAAAATCAAATTTTAATTACGGAGCAATAAACGTGAGTATTTTTTTAAAAATGATGAGTATTGCTCCCATTTATATGCTCTCGTTAAAAGGTTATGGTTTGTTTTGAAAATATTTATCAAGGCATAATTTCGGTGACAACACTTCTAGTTTAATGCAAGGGAAATATTGCTAAAAATATATTGGTATAAGTATATGTCATAGTTCGTCTCATATGGTCTACCCAGAATATTAACCCATTCTTGGTAGAGTTGGCACTATCTCGAGGGACCTGTAGTACAACACCAGTTCTCCGGATATGTACAAATACCGTCATATACTAGCAGCTCAACCGAGTCCAACCTCGGGTGTCCCACGCTACTAGTAAAGCTGTAATCATGACCCTCATTCAAGTATAGTGCGCCGATCACAAAACAACTATTGGATCCAAGGCCCACCATAACACATTATAAACTTTTGACAATAAAAAACAACCCACATAATAGTAACCTCATGACTGTTCTACTGCATGTACTGGTATACCATGTCATACAATGCCATAAGATGGTTCATATACTACTCCTATAAAAAAGTATATTTGTCTTGGAACAATTATCAAATACTTATGGAAATTTAATAGGCTTATAATATATCATTTAAGAAAAGTAAATCATGCTCAGTCAGCTGACATATCGCATCTGTTATGAACTCAATTTTGTAAGTATTTACTTACCTCATCTGCTCCTGCTCAAGTTAAGTAAACTATGACATCCTAGGTTCCTGCAACTGCGAAACATAATCTAAGATTAATAACACTCCTTAGCCTATAACTAAAACTCTATTTTCAGCATTTCTGACATACTTCAAACGTTCGGCAATAAGGACAATTGTTCGTCTCATGGGTGATGAACGTTTGTGCAAAGCTCCGAAAACGTTTGGCATTACCAGAATGCATGAAAATCTAAAGATAATCTAAACCTAACGTGCTAGTTCTTAAACAAAGCTCCTAATAGCATAATAATGGCATTATAAAACACCTCACTGTGACTATTATGAAAACCAAGAGTAGTTAAAAGCTTATATTTTGAAAATGCCATTTTCTTTTGAAAATAAAATTAATCTATAAAGCTTGCATGTAATGAAAATTGTGAAAAAAATTAATGAGCCAATAAGGATATAACATTTAACGAAATGAAAGAAAGATTAGGCAAAAGAGGTTACCTCAATGAAGGTAGATTATCAACAAAACTCCTCTTCTTACTCTAGATCTTTCCTTTAATCAAAAAGTGTGATAGAATAAATCCATGGAGAAGAAATAGTGTTGAGAGACGTAGGGTAAGGGGGTATTTATAGGCAAAGAATGCAGAGAGCATAACATTTAACAAAATGAAAGAAGGATTAGGCAAAAAAGGGTTACCTCAATGAAAGTGGATAATCAACAAAACTCATCTTCTCACTCTAGATCTTTCCTCTAGTAAAAAAATGTGATAGAATAAGTGCATGGAGAATAAATTGTGCTGAGAAAGGAATGCAGATAATAAGAATCAACTGATTTAGTCATTTGGCGAACATTCCTCAAACGGATAGCAAACGTTCGTGTAAATTTTAGGGTTAGAAGATCGTTCGGCGTACGACCGCGGTCATTCATGTTACAATCTGACACACACGTTGAAGGCGTAGGATGTACTTTCTAACACACAGTATAACACATCAACGATTGTTTGTGGTAGGGATCGCGAACGTTCCTAGTGGGAATCGCAATCATTCGCAAAGGGATAAGGATGGTTGGTTACGTCAGCTAGGGTTTTCTTTGATCGTTCGCGAAAGGATGGCAAACGTTCGTCAAAGGTGCCTCAAAAGTTCCAAGAATCATGGAGAACGTTCGGGGAGGAAATAAATGAATGTAAATGTATTCTCTTCATTTTGTCAAAAATTGTTTTTGATGGTGTGTGATTGGATTAATCTTTTATAAAAACATTTCTTTTTATATGGGGCATTACAATAAAACTCCTTGGTGTTTATCAGGTTAGCAAGGTTCCAAGTAGTAGAGTGAGAAATTCCCTGGGACAAAGATGTCAAGTGAATGGCTCATATTATCAAGTTTGGTTAGTTGGTAGTTAACAGTTAATTTATAGTAAAGTCTATTTGGAAGCTCTAAGTCTATTATTAATGATAAATGATTCTGTCCTAAAGGTTTATTCTTAAAAATCTCAGACCAATTTATCCTCCTTTTTTCATTTTAGTATACTCAGGTTACTAGTATGGAGTGGTGAAATTAGCTAATTACCAGTTAATTGGTTGATAAAAACACTTCAAGTTAAGTAAATATAATTATTTAATTTTGGAAGCGTTACATGTGACCCACGACAGCGTTATAGATCTTATGAAAACCCATGGCCACTAACATCGTGGGTGTCACTACTTCTTTAAAAAGTTATTTAATTCTTTTTTTAAAAAAAAAAAATTATTAAGGGTATTTTTGTCATTTAAAATACTACAAATTTTTGGTAGTTTAAGGGTTGGAAGACATTGATGCAATTTTTAGTCGGAGAGAATATTACAAATTGTTCAATTTTGAAATGGATATTTGTCTTTTTCTCTTACAACTGAATTGCATTCTCAAATCTCATTGATTTTTGCCCTACAGTTGTCTCCCTCCCCCACGTAAAACAATAATCATATTCCATTATGTCACTTATTATTTAAATAGATTAATCTTTTAAATTTTTAGAGTAATTCTATTTTAATATTCTTAAAATTATAGTAAGTATTCTAAGGTCAAATTTATCACCTCAGCATTACTATCTTCAAAGTAATTTAATTTCTTATTAATTTATTATTTCCCACTTCTTATTAATATATTGCATTTCACTTAAAAAATAAATAGTGAGATATAAAATTTAAAGTACTAAATTTGGAATGACTAGTGGTCATTTGGGTGCTGAATTTTTTGAATAAGAATAATATTTTGAATCTATTTGCAAATTTCGAGGCAGTAAAAATGTGTTTAAATGTTAAATACAGATTCTTTTTGAATTTGTGTTTGGGTGTTGAATTTTTGAGAATGGAAAAACGTATTTTTTAATGGTAGGAAGTGATTGGAAATGATTGGATTGTACGAAAAGTTGTGTATAATGATTGGTGTTATGGATATTAATGTTGATAAATGATTGAAATAATCATTACATTTGAATAAGGGAATTTGAAAATTAGAATATTTAAATCCGAATTTTTATTCGGGTTGGATGTGAGTTTTCAAATTTTTGAATAAAATCCGATTAGAATATTGAATAATATTCAAACCAAACAAACCACTAGATCATTATAAAATTAGCATACATCACCCCCTCCCCACTTGACTGAGGCCAGAAACAAACTATATGAGGAATGGAGATTCGCCTCATTAATGATTCATTCACCTTGAAATTATTTATCACATCATCTTAGAGTAATATATTTTTTAAAATATTAAAAAGAAAAATCTTAAAAAATAAGAAGAAAAAAAAAAGTCACCAACCACCATCCTCCCATTTGGGGTGCTCCCTTGAGTGGCTGGAATAGAGTCTTCGCGTTTTGTGGAAGAGCAGACCTATGCATATCATCCAAGGGGATTGGCTACCGAGTTGCCCAACCAGCCTTTATTGCCATTTTCTAAAAGAAATACTCCCCCAAAACTCACCTAGTGTTTTCACTTGTCAAATGGTTTTGAGTAAGCAAAGAAATTAAAGAGCAATTTTTTACAATGACAATGGAACTTACCTACCATAATCAGCCAGCATAGTAAAAAAAAAAACACAGAATTCCAAGGCACTTTGCTTTCTTTGCAATCTTTCTAAACGTCAATTTCATTGTTTTTTTCCACCCCTGCACTCTTCTATTTTACCTTACTTATTGAACACCAAAAACAGAGACACACATCATTCCCTCAAAGTCCATGTAGAGTGACAGAAATCTCTCTTTCTTGATAGCATTTCTCTTTAGAAAAAGTAGAGGAAAATGGATGTGCTGGCTTATACTGCGAGTGTGACTCCGATTGGACCTTGTACTTGGAACAATCTTTTCTTCCTCGAAATAGTGGGTTTATTGAAAAACTGGTTTTTGTGATGAGTATAAAGATAAAAGAGCTGCAGAAGATGCTGAAGAAGAGGACGACTTGTCAATGGTTTCTGATGCATTCTATGGGCCTCCAACTAATCACATGTCTATCGGGAAATTTCTCGAACAATTGGTGTACTTCTTTCTACCTCCTAATTTTCTGAAAGACCTATGGACCTCAAATTCAGATTTCTTTGTCAAAACGCAGAGACACAAAATTTCAGTCACAACGCAGAGACACTAAATTTCAGACACTTGGCCTCCCAACCCAAGTGAGTACTCCCAACGGTGAGAATGGTAGTGGGGAGACATTTTTTTCATTCTTTTTTAATATTTTCCTTTCTTAGTTTTTAATTTAGAATATTATTAACAAAAAAAAATCTTATTTTAATGTGCTGGGAAAAAAATGGTAACGTGACACTATTGTCCAAAAATTGAATGGAAATCTGATTGAAGGACCTCTTTCAAATTTGTAAAAAAGTTAAAAAGAGAAAAACTTTATTTTTTACAAAAGTATAGATCGATTTTAGATCGCGCATTAGCTTAGGGATTCAAAAATTTATGATACATTTATCCTTATTCTTTATTTTTAAAAAAAGAAAGATGACCGACCCAACTTTCCCATATTAAATCTACCTTTGGCATATGATGTGTCAAACAAAAATTATGATTGGCATGATGTGATAACTAGTTTAAGTCAACTGAAAGTCTTATTTAAAATCAGAGAAACCTGAGGACCTAATTAATAATCGAAATTAAAAACCTAATATCAAAATTGCATAAAGTTGGGATCGATGGATATATATATATATATATATAGATATATATATAGTAAAAGCTTAAAAACAAGCATAATTAAGTATCATTTTGAAAGTGTAGCCCTTTTTATGACATATTTATGTAAGACTGGAATTTATTCTGAAATCAAGCACTATAACCTCGATTGGAAGGATGCAAGTGGCCCGAGTCATGGCCATTACAAGCAGCCATGCAAGCTTCCTCCACTGAGGCCTGAGAAACGCCACTATTGCAAATGTTGGCGAAAGCACGCATGTGTTTCATGCCATATTGTGTCAAAGAACCACAATATGTTTCGAACAATCGAACCTGATCAGATCAAGTCAATTTTCACTGTTTAAGTGCTGATCAGAGTAACAAATTAAAACCGGATCACAAAATCAAATGTAGAAGAATTTGTTGTTATTACCGTTGACTTCAAGCATCCCCAGTCATCAACAAGCGGCACACCAGGTTGTCTCACAGTATTAAGCATGAAAGAACCTCTCTGTGGTCCATACAGAAATGTTCCAATCAAGTCCATGCTGCCATCTAAGTGTTCTCTGTGCCTCATTGTCTCTGTTATCTGCTTCAGGATTTCTCTCTTCTTCTCCGATCCATTTTCTGATTTTTTGTACTGTTAAGGCCAATCAAACACATATTGACAACATAATTAAACATCAGAATTCTTTTTCCTGGGCAGGCATACTGAAGAATAATTTAAGAGGCTAAAAGCTCACCAACTGCCACAGGAAGAAAAGCTCTGCATCTCTCTGGTTCACAACTTCCATGCGCATACCACCATTTGAAGGGAAGTTCACAGTGGCAGGGTCGAAACCTTGGTATAAATAAAGCTTCTCAGCTTTGATGCTTTTATTCCCATATTCCATCACATGGGAACCGGCATTGTAATTGTTGAAATTGGAAGTCCGTTTCTTTACCTACGCCAAAAAGGATTGAATTAAACTTTCACATAGTTGTGAGGAAAATGTTGGGAATTCGAATGTTGTGGATCTTACCCACTGAATTTGTTGTTTTATTGTTTCCTTTTTGAGATTGTGAGTCTCACTGCAGGTCAGCAAGTACAAATCAATTCTCTATGGGATTAAAGAATCCAATTCTACTACAACAGTATGATTAAATTTATAAAAGAATCAAGCATTGAAATTCCTTTAATTCTATTTCTCTGGCTTTCAAAATGCAAGGATGCATGCGTACCTGTCCTCTAACCAACTAACACTATACAAGTCCCCCAAGCAAGTGATGTACTCTGGAGGGGGAGAAGGTTTCATCCCAGGACAATAAGTTCCCCAGCTACTCTCTTGTGCATTTGATGCCGTTGTTACGTAAATGTTTAAATCTTGGGGCATTATGCCTTCAAAGACGCTCCCACTCTCACATGCTTCAACATATATAACCTGAGTTCACCACAATTGAACCCTTTGACATTAATCATTTAAATATTTTAGTATTAAAATATTGATTAAATGATTAAATTTACCTACTTACCTCTTCCTATCAGCTTAAACTTTTGGGACAAGTGGTGATTTAACATGATATTAGAGCTAAAGGTTATGAGTTCGAACCTTGACTCCATCATTTACCTCCCATTTCAATTAAATATTTCACGTGTTAAGTCTTACCTATTAAAAAGGAAGTCTGAACCCACACGTGAGGGGGAATATTAAAGTATTGATTAAGTGATTAAATTTACATCTTCTTATCGGCTTAACCTTTTGAGACAAGTAGTAATTTAACACTTAGCACATAAATTCTAAAGAGGGGGCAGAGTTGATCTCCTTAGTTACCATCTCTTTGTAGGTTCCAGCTGCATGTTTTTTCTTCAAAACCTCGATAAAATCCATCGCAAAAAGGAAAGGCATATTCGGCATCCCTACAACCAAATGAGAAATATGCAGTGAGGTCAATTTCCTACTAAAAAACTTAACAAATCATAAGCATACAGGTTTAGCATCCAAAATGGGAAAAAAAGTTGGCTCAAGTTGTATTCAACTGACCTAAAACACCAGGGCCTCCATGATCAGAGTAGTACAAAAAGATCCTGTCATTGGGTTTGCTATCTACAACCTTCCCACTTCCACCTTTCACTGCTTTTTTGTTTCCAAGAAGTACAGCGTACAGATTTTCTGCAGTTACATTCTCACCAGTGTAATCCTACCATGATCATCCCACCAGTGTGATCAGTCCAATGATCCAAGTTAATGGAGGCTAGCTAAGAACAAATTGATTTGTGCATTTTGACTGATTCTTTTAATCTACCTAGTGGAGAAAACATGCTTCTTGCACACAGTCCCGGCTCATCAACTTAGGCAATCGTCTAAAGCCCCCAATTAAATAAGGCTCCAAATAAAGATTGTATAATTAAGTTTTCCTTTAAAAGAAAAAAGAAAAAAAAAGCCCGTGATTAAAAATCCAAAAAGGTTAGTCAATACTCTTTAATAAAGGCCCCAATTATGATAAAAAAGTTAGTCAGTACTTTTTAGTTAAGGCCTCACTTATGGTAAAAAATAAATACAAATAATTGAATTTCAAGATATTAAGGAGGGAAAGAAAAAAAAAATGAAAAGTTACACATGAAATTAAAAACCAACCATGCATAATTATATTTAACTCAACACAAAATATGACATAAATATGACCTATGTTAAAATTAAATGTCTCCTAACAAAGATAAATTTTGCGGGTCATTTGGAAAAAAAAAAAAAAAAAAAAAAAAAAAAAAAAAAAAAAAATTGCGGAAAACCGCAAAACGAAAAATTTAAAAATAAAATTATTTAGTTAAATATTTAAATATAAGAAAGGCCACACCTAAGTTTGTCGCTTTAGCTTGCACAAAGTATGAGCTCTCACACACACACAAGAAAAACATATGCATATGGTAACTGTTGTCTATTTATTAACTACAAATTGAGTGCATTTTGACTTCAAATGCAGAGATTCTTTTAATCTACCCAGTGGAGAAAACATGCTACTTGGACAAAGCAGGAGCTCACACATGTACACTTAAGTGTGAGAAATTTAATAATTTATAAAACTTAATATCAGGAATAATACTAAATTATTAAAGGTAATTAAACACACAGTAGAGAAATTTAAGAAAAAAAGGTATTGATCGAGTGGGCAGGTACCTTAGGCACTCCAGCATATACATCATCACCTTGTGGATGGTTGATGATCACCCCAGGCCTGGGATTCAATCCGTTTGTGGCAATATCATCATACATAAACACCACTATGTTTTCCTCCTTCACCCCACCTTTCCTCAGCAACTGATATGCATGACATACATCAGCCTGATGCCTGTAATTTCCATACCCGGACGAACCAGCAACCAGAACCGCCCATCTCGTGCTGACTGCTTCTTCCGGTTCATCCTTCTCTGTGGGCATTCGAATCGGTAACTCCCACGGGTCCATCCTAAGAGCTCGGCCACCTCCTATAGCTTGGAAAAACAGTAATACCAATAGCAACAGAGCAGGGCTCACCAGGACCGCCATGGAGGAAGCTAGAAGAATCGGTTCAAGAAAACCAGTTATGGTATAGAAGCTAGCTGTGGGCAGAGAATGACAAAAGGTGGGGGGGTGAGTCATGAGTATAAAATGGCGGTTGCGAGGTGCCATGCAAACTGATGGGTTGACACGCGTTCATAGGTGGGTCCAACAACACTCTCCACCTGGTTTCCCTGCGTTTAGTTTCCAGTTTTTGGATTGGCATCCATAATATGGTGGTGCGTCTGGCGTGATGCCTTGTTTTCCTCCGAATGCTTAAGAAGCTTGTACGTATCCGTACAACCTTTTCTAATGTCAGGTCCATGATTGATGATTGATTCCAATTTTGAGGCGGTTCGCGGAGGGCCGGCAAATTTTTACGTACATGAAAATTCGATACAAAATTAAAAAGTTGGGGTTGAAGAATTTGATATGCTTAATTAAATAGGTTGGTTAAGGTTAAGGTTAATTTATATAGTCTTTATATTTAAACTTCGACACAGTCCAAACTCGACGCGCGACATAATGACATGCAATTTTTGTAGGGGCGAGTATCGGTTCGGTAGACGGTTAATTCGGTCGATTAATTGACTTTTATTGGAATGCAGTCGGTGAATTATTTCGGTTAAGTCTGTTAATAGGCGGTCGGTTATGTTGGTTAATAGTCGATCGATTAAGTCGGTTAACATGAGTAAGGAAACGACATCGTTTTAATTTTTTTAAATTTAAAAAAAAAAAAAAAAAAAAAAGGATCAAACGTTTCGTTCTTACTAAAACGACATTGTTTAGTTCTTACTAAAATGACGTCGTTTCGTTTTTATGTCGGCTCGGTTAATCGATTGGTTAAAAGACGGTTCGGTTCGGTAATTGTTTAAAAGTTGGTTCGGTTCGGTTTGGTTACCTAACCGACTTTCAAAACAAAATTTTATACCAACTATCGAATCGAAATTAGTCGGTAGAATCGGTAGGTGGTCGATGACGGTTCAGTTTGGTTCGGTAAGCGGTCGGTAGGCGGTAGTTGGATAATTTGCCTACCTTTAAATTTTTTACATGACCCACAAATTCAATATAAATTCAGTACAAAATTAAATGATTAAAGTTACAAATTTGATGTACTTTATTAAATAAGTCGAATATACCAATATTTCGACGGATCCGAACTTTAACACAAGAAGACAAATTGAAACCCACCTGCGAGATCGATCATGTTTGCTTTGTTTGATGGTTTACCACTAGCTAGCTCGGGCTTGATTTATTGGTTATTCACGTTTGGTGTAATGTGATGTGATGATGATCGATCACTTTAATATTATATTTAACAAACTGATAAAGACTAGCATTATGCAAAAGGCATTGATTTATTTATGTCCGTCCAAATTGCAACTTGGATAACAAGAGAGCTTAGCTTACAGCTGGCCAACCTAGTACTGCCACTTATTTGTTACACAAAAAGAAGCTAATAAGCCATAATTAATTAAGTTCCAATGTTATTTAATTAATTTTCTAACAACTGTTTCATATATGGTTATTAGGACCCATTGAAATTGAAATTAATGTAAGTTACATATTTGTTATTTGTTACGGAAGTAAAATCATTCCAAGAAAAAAAGGTCTTTATAAATCTTTTATGTTTGATAATGGTTTTAAAATGTATTTTTCAGTTTTGGGTTGAAAAATTATTTAATGTAAATGTCATACCTTTTTTTTTTCTTTTTTCTTTTTTTTTTTGGTGGTAGAATCACGTTTGAAAGTGTTTTGAATTTTTTTGAAATAACGAAATAAACAATTTAATTTGCCGCTATAGTGAGTATTAAAAAAAAATGCATCTAAGAACAACATGATAGGTTTTATGTTGTTGGCAAAATTCAGTGTCAAAACTTGTTAAGTTGTAAGTTTAAGTTTGGGGTAAAACTCAATCTTAAGAGGAGGGTCAAAATCTTGGTGGTTCAGAGTAAAGAACAAAAAAATAAATAAATAAATTTGCAACCTCGATCAAATGGAATTTGAACGAGGCAGTTTTACAAAGTTCAAAGATACAAATCATAAAGCCTCAATTGCAAGCTTGTTCGAAAGGCATTCAAATGAGAACATGAAAGTCATTCAAGAACAAGTTTCAAAATACCCTGATCGCAATAACTATCGCAAGATGTTCGAACAAAAGACTTGAAGGTTTCAAATTTCAAGCTCCCGAGAGGCTTGATGACAATGGTGAGCGCACCCAGTTTGAACACAAGCTGAAAACATTGTTTCAAGGTATATATATATATATATATATATATATATATATGGCAACCCAAACCTCATCACCTTAGTAACGAGGGCCAAATCATCACAAAAACATACACCTTATAGTTATATACATTACATCATATAAACTCTACCATGAATAGGAGTGTACAAGCGGACGGTTATTTTTCTTTATCCTAGTGATTCTCAAAATGAACTCCATTTCATGCGATAAAGCTTCTCAGAAGCCATAAAAATCGCACCTAGTTCAAACTAAACACTTAGCTACACCAAAGTTGGAAACGATAACGCTCCAGTTCGAATTGAGCACTCTACTACACCCTAGTTCGAATTGACTTAGGACGCATTTGGAACTGAACTCTAGGCAATAATTTCCTACCATGCTAAACAATAACCAATTCGAACCAACTTGGAACAAGTTTTGGAACAGAGCATTTTGGAACACTCTAGTTCAAACTGATTTAGAACGAACTTAGGACGAACCTCACGGGAAACATTTTATTGTACATTTCAAAGGCCCATTCGAACTTGGAACCTTCCAATTCGAACCATAAGCTTGAAAAGTGACTTTTTCTAGAATTTCTAAATGATATTTTTTCCATTAATTATAATCACTTAATTAACTAATTTAATTATATTAAACCTTGTTAATTATCTTATTGGGTATTATGTCCCTCATTCCTTATAAAAATTTAGCCCTCGAAATTTACTCTTTAACACACGAATATGCTCACAATGTAAGATTTCAAGTTAACACATAATAAGACACACTCAAATCACAATGTAAAGTACTATAACGCACCTAAGCTTTAACCAAACAAATGTGGATAACGGTTCCACATATCATGCTTCAGTTCTCATGAAGCTTCTTCAACATTATGGTTCCACCATAGAAATTTCACTAGTGGGATAGACTTTGTCATCCCTTGTTGCTTTTTGTGATCCAATATGTGCACAAGGAGCTCTTCATATGTCAAGTTAATTTGCTTGAATATCAAGAGGCTCAAAATTGATAATGGGTGAAAAGATCATGCATGCACTTCTGTAGCTGTGACACAAGGAATAAATCATATACCCCAACCAACCTAGGTGGCAATTCAACTTTGTACGCCATCGGGCCGACTACTCCTGTCACTTGAAAAGGCTTGACATACCTTGGATTGAGCTTTCCATTCTTACCAAATCTTATAAGACTTTTCATTGGTGATATTTTGAGATATACAAGGTCGCCAATCTCAAACTCAAGCTTGTGACAATGCTTTGTCTATTTTGAGTGGTAAACACCCGCTTATGTATGAGTGCAACCTTCTCTTTTGTATCCTGCACCATTTTCGATCCAAATATTTGCCTTTCGCCAACTTCATCCTAGTACAAGGGCGATCTACAACTTTCGCCCATACAGAACTTCATACGACGCCATACCTATTGTTGTTTGGTATATCTATTGTTGTAGGTGAACTCAACTAAAGGTAAATTCTGAATCCATCGACCTTTAAAGTTGAGTACGCATAGCCTTGGCATATCCTCAAGGATTTGGATAGTCCTCTCGGATTGGCCATCAGTTTAAGGATGGTACACCGTGCTGAAATTCAATTTGTTCAACATTGCTTCTTGTAGCCTCTTCCAAAAATTTGATCTACACCGAGCATCTCAGTCCCAAAACTATGGAGATAGGCACTCGATGTAAGCTAACTATGTCCTGAACATACATTTATGCGAACTTCTCCATTGAATCTATAATCTTGAGTGGAAGGAAATTGGCACTTTTCATAAGTTTGTCGGCTATCACCCATATTGCATCTTGTCCACTTGGTGCTCTTGGTAGACCTACAAGTAATTCCATTGCAATTTGATCCCACTTCCACATTGAGATTTCCAACGCTTGAAGTTGTCCTACTAGCCTCTAGCGTTCAATCTTTACAAGCTAGCACGACAAACATCATGTGACATACTCGGCAACATTGCGCTTCATGCCGCTCTACCAAAACTTCTTCAAGTCTTGGTACATTTTGGTATTGCTAGGATGAATTGGTTATCGTGATTGATGATCTTATCAAGAATATCTCTCCTTAACTTAGCATCCATAGGAATAACTACCCTACCATTCCTTGTCCTCAAAACACCATTAGTGGTGAAATGAAAACCAAAAGCTTATCCATAGCTAGCTTTCTCCATCAATTCCTTTAACTCGGGATCATTCTCATATGCTACTCTAACACTACTCGTGGTCAGTGGACGAATTGCCCAGGCCGCTAAAGTTAGTGTTTCCTTAGTTAGCACAGCTGTAATTAATGTCCAAGACGTTAATTAGGTGTTTAAAATGTAAATTAAATTAACTAAATATTAGTTAGTTAAAGTATGATGAAAACACCAAGAAAACGCTTAGAAAATGCGTAAAAACAAGTTTTAGAAAGTCCTGTCCAGATGAGCCAAGAACGGGGTCCGGATGGGAGTTCGAGAGAGTGAAAAATTCACTCTATGGGGGTTGGGTCCAGACAGGCTATACCCCCTATCCGGACAGCCAATGCAGAATTAAGATTCTATAGTTCTGCGACCTGTTTCCAAACAGCCACTAATCCATCCGGACAGCTCGTGATAGAAACAGAAAAACGAGCTTCTTTAAGCTCATTTTCGCACCCCATACTCCCCTCCTCACCATTTCCTCTTAGGTTTCATTTTAAACCCTCATTTCTTGAATATTCAAGCCCTAAAAATTAAATCTAACACCAAGAACGTTATCTACGCGAAAGGATCTACGTTTTAATCGATAGATTTGAGGTAATTTCGAAAACCATTGTCTCTTTAGATTTTGAGTTGATTCTTGAAAGATTGAGTTTAATCTTTAATTATTCTTTAGGTTTTGAGAGTTTTGGAGCTTCCTAAATGATCCTAAAGCGCCGGGTTGCATTTGGGTGAATTTTTTGTAAGTTTTTTAAAACCCTAAATTTTGGGTATTTGTCTAAATTGTGATTTTAAGTGCCTAATCTTAAGATTATCTTATAAGTTTGTGTTATTTGTGTATGGGTTGTTGAATGAAACCCTAAAAATTTTATGGATTTAGTGTTAGAAAATGCTAATACGTGGTGCAATGTATTGATACAGTGGTGCATTGCAAGTCATTGTCTAGAAATCCATAAGTTGAGCCTAATATCCACGCAGTCATTGTGAGTATTCTACTCACTGAGAAAAGTTACTACACTTTGAATATTTTATAGAAATGAAATGATATATTTGTTTTGATTCGAACCGACGATAGTTTAATGGTATGTGTTTTGGATTATTTGAATATTTTCAATTATGTTGATATATAATGATGATGTTTGATGAGTTTGAGATATGATTATGAAAGAATGATTTAAGCTATGATTTATTGAGTTTTAATGTGCGCTGGGGTTGGGATATAAATTATGTGATTTGTAGTTGAGAAAAATGACCCATTGAAGTGTTCATGTTTTATGAGAAAGTTGTGTTAAAAGCATGATCATAAAAGTAAATGTATGATGTTTTGAGCATGAATATGAGTAAAATGTATAAGACACTATAAGAATCGAGACAAGTCTCTAGCATCACACTAATGGACAAGCCCTCAATACTGTGAATGGAATGTTAATGATGTTATGAAGGACAAGTCCTTGGAAGGAGTGAGTTGCAAGTTCTCACTACCTCGGGGCGAGCCCCATAATGTTACGTATTTGCATAAAAAGATATCCTAGAAAGCCGTCGGGACAAGTTGTGACATCCCACATCGCTAGGGTATGGGAATAGATATGTGTTTATATGTATATTCGCATTCTTCTTAACACAACATGTTTTAAAGTTGTGATGGCCATGAACCTATTAGAACTCCGCAGTGACTGCGAGAGTAGTACCGGGATGGGTGACCTCCTGGAAAGTCTAGTTCAAGGGAACCAAAAGCGGACAATATTGTGTCATTTGAAGTGGGTCATTACTCAAGTCTCAAAGTGGCATGAATAATGTACATGAGCACGCATAGCATTGTTTTATGAGATGTTTAAGTTGTTTTCATGGCTAGATGTATCAATATGCCTATAAGGTTGAATAGAACAACACATATGTATACAATTACAGCTAGGATGCATTGATGAGTTTTCATGCTAGATGTGTCAATATGCCTACAATGTTGAATGAAACAGCTGTAACGCCCCGCTTTTACAAAAAGCGTAAGTGAAATTTTTTGAATTTTCATGAGACATTACTAACTTATTAGAAGTAATTATTGGCAACGAAATAAATGTAATATAAATTGGGAATAGGTTGACACCTCAAAGCTACTACTGAAATACCTCAAAATATATAATAAGCCAGTCAGCATAATTATACAAACAGTAATACCAGTCATGCCTCACAGGGCTAGATAATTATACAAGCCAAATATCTACATATAACTGGAGAATCATAAGTATTGTCTTAAGTTAAGCTAATGAACTACAACAGAGTAGTCCCAAAATATAGGCTATCCAGCCTTACAAAAACTGAACTAAAAACCGTCTATGTGTCGGGATAGTCCTGATAATCCTCTTCTTCTTCATAGCCTGAACCATTACAAATACCATACAAAGAGAAGAAAACAACATAAATACTAAAGTGAGTCCGCTGTTTCCAATAATTATATAAGTACTGATTTATTTAATTAATGCAACACAATGCAATGGCCATATAATCACATGTATATACAAAATATAATCTATGATCGCGAGTCATAGACATAAAATAAACATAAACGTAATCATAAAGCAATGACAGTTTTAAGTGTATAGTTTTAGGTATTCCCCTTTTTCCACTCCTCTGTTGGCCTAGGCACGGTTAGTGTGTTATTTGAAACCTGGACTTCCTCCCTTTAACTTTTAATTATTTTCTTTGGGAGCCTAGGCTCCTGGAAACCTCGGAATCCCTGGTGACCTAGGTACACCAGTTTTTGTATTTATTATTCTCTTTTCAGGTACCTCCTCATTCACTGAGAACCTAGGAACTCATGTGAAGCCTCGCGTACCCACCGTGGATCTAGATCCAACAGCTTGTTATTAGACAGATTATTAAAATAATAAAATATGCAAAGCCACATGCGCAAACAAGTAAATAAAACAGTAAGCATAATATTATAGGAAAAGTCAACCAGCTTCGTCCTCAATAAGTATAGAAATACTTACTAGTTTCTGCTCCAAATATTTTCCTTTACAACTGCATAACAATCATCATATGATGATAACGGATTAATAAAGCATTCTATGAAATCATTATTATTACCATATCTCTTCCTAGAAATTGCAACGGCTACAAATTTAAACATGATCTCTTATTTATCTATTTTAGTGCTTACTCACCAACTCTTATATTAGCACCACTAGAATTATCCATCCCATAATATACCTTAAAATAAAGATACATTGTCATATAACCAAGCACACATATGATTTTACTTTTCTTTAATTCACACATCCTTATAACACACCTAAATATTGCTCACCTCTTTTCTCTTAATTTATATATATATATATATATATATATATATATATATATATATATATATATATATATATATATATATATATATATATATATATATATATATATATATATATATATATATCAAAACCTCAACACATATACTCTCACACTTACATTTCTTGATCTATTTTAAAACACAATTTACCCATTCTAAATTACTAATCTCATGTAGTAAATACTCATCCACATGCTTACACATATACTCACATGTAAGTTAGCCAACTTTTCATACAACATGCATAATTAAAAGCAAGAGCAAGTCATAATTTCAAATAACAATAGGACTACTTGATCTATGAGAAGTTGAAGGGAAAAAATTCTCACCCAAAGTTCCCCAATAACTTAAAGAGTGGAGGAGAGTTGCTGTCCAAGAGAATTCCACTTGTAAAGCTTGGTTTCTTGGTCTCAAAACAAAGGTGGTTTCCACTCACATTCCTCTACTGATTTTGTGGGAGAATGAGGGTGGTTTTGGAACTTAATTTGGCTTGCTAGGTGCTGGAAAGTGAGGTGAAATTGGAGGATTTTCGTGCTACTTCTACAGCACTAGAGCAAGAGAGAGTTTTGGCTAGAGTTTGGTTTCTTCTTCATGAAAATCAACTCCCCATGCAACCTATATATAGTACTCTTGAAGGGCTGAGATCTAACCAACAAATCAACACCTCAATGACCGGATTTGAGCCAGCCAACACCTCAAATCTATAGCTCAAATCTCATAGGTGACTATTCCATATCTTAGTCCACGATTGCATGATATCTAAGGAAATCTAATTGGGCTTAACCAAAATGGACTAACTAGGCTAACTAAATATGGGCATGATCGTTTGGCATCAAGTACCACGTGTGGGTCCCAAATTATTGGGTGGAAAAATCAATTTTCGCATTTAGCGGAAACTGCACCGCACTGGGCGAAGTCGCTCGATCGAAAATAAAGTCGCTCGATCGACTTCGACCCATAATCGCTCAATCGACCAGAAAGTCGCTCGATCGATTTAACTTTACTGATCCAACTCTCTACATGCATAACCATATAACTTAATTAGACTAAGAGCAATTCTTAAGCCTTATACTTATGCACATATTTTAATAACTTAAGTGGGGTGTCTTTCCCAGGTATTACAACAGCACGTATGTATAAGGTCACGGCTAGACTGCATAAGATACTCGTATTTCCCAAAGGTTTGGAAATGCCCGTATCATAGTTGGATTGAGATATGTTTAGATGTACTTAGATACTTATATTTTTCAAAGGTTTGGAAATGTTTGTATCTTGTATAGCTAGGCATGATGCCGCATGTTTTATACTTAGACGTACTTGTATGCTAATATTTTCCAAATCTAAAAAGTTTGTATACATGTATAGCTGAGTCATCTAGTATGTATGTAAAAGGTAATAAGTGTAGGTGGGCTTGTATATATGTACTTCTAAGCGGTAGACTGGAATGCATAAATATATATTCACAGCTACGTAGTATGTTGTTTAA
Organism: Alnus glutinosa; assembly: GCF_958979055.1. Lineage (NCBI taxonomy): Eukaryota > Viridiplantae > Streptophyta > Magnoliopsida > Fagales > Betulaceae > Alnus > Alnus glutinosa. Next base: position 9,123,229 of record NC_084898.1, on the reverse strand, counting down.
ATGTTTATGAATTATCAGTGTTTACGTTATTAGCTACGATATGTTTTCAAGGGATGGATTTTTATAACTATAAAAAGTAGCTGTTATTGTAAACAAATGATAAAATGAAATGTTGGTTCTATGTGAAAACTTAGTGAGTATTATACTACTGAGGTGGTGAACTCACACATTCATCTATGCGGATGTGGCTAACACCATGACCGTATAGACATTGTTCATTTGGCTGCAGATACTTCAGATATAGACGATGATCCTGTAACATTGTATTTGAGATATTATGACTAAAGCTCACCACGACGGTCGTAATTGTTGGACCATGGGTTGTCCATTGTTTTGTTAATTTTTGTATATAGCTTGTGACACTTGTGTCACTCATTCTTTTGTAAAGCCATTCTTTTGTAATGTAATTATTATTTTGATAAGCCTTAAACAGATAAATGTTAAATGGCTCTTTTATTGTAATTTACTTATGATAGATTTATAGGATGTGATTTTCGCTATACAGGTTTATATTTTCCATTGCATACATAGATAGATGTTATACTCTAATTTACTAGGTATATAGTATGGGATATGTATCACATGTTGGTTTTGTGACAAATAGCCATGCCATTGTGATGATTCATTTTTAGTGTTGTATAAAAAAAAAAAATGGGTCGTCACAATAGCATCCAACTACACAATTGAAAACTATTGAGCTAGTTGTTCTCTATAGCAAGCACAGAATCAACCTCTACATCACGTGACTTCCTACTCAGTGAATCAGCCACAAATTGGCTTTCCCAGGGTGGTAAAGGATATAGCAGTCATAATCTTTTAGTAGCTCTAACCACCTTCGCTGCCTCATATTCAAATCTTTTTGTGTGAAGATATAATTGAGACTTTGATTATCAATGCGAATTTCATACCACTCACCATGCCACTAAATCCAAATCATGAGTATGATAGTTATTTTCATAATCTTTCAATTGTCTTGAAGCTAACGCTACTACTTTTCCTTCTTGCATCAACACACACCACAATCCTTTCTGAGATGCATCCGTATAAACCACATACCCAACTGATTCAGCTAGTAGTGTGAGAACTGGTGCAGTCATCAATCTATGCTTGAGAGCTAGGAAGCTCACTTCGCACTTCTTAATCCAAATATAATGAGCGTTCTTCCTCGTTAGAGCCGTTAGAGGTCCTAACAATGCGGAGAACCCTCTACGAATCTCCGGTAATAACTAGCTAAGCCCAAGAAGCTACAAACTTCATGGACATAAGTTCTTCATTCCCACTTAACAAGGACTTCTTTGGATCAACTAAGATATCATCCTTGGAAATTGCATGTCCCAAGAATGATACTTTCTCCAATCAAAACTTACATTTCTTGAGCTTGGTAAACAATTTATTTTCTCTCAACACTTCCAACACTATGTTTAAGTGACCCTCAATTGAACAGAGTTCCAACAAAAAAAAAGTTTGCAACCTCAATCAAATGAAATTCAAACGAGGCAATTTTCCAAATTTCAAAGATATAAGGCAGAAAACCTTGATTGCAAGCCCGTTTGAAAGGCAATCGAACGAGAACATGAAAGTCATTTCAAGAACAAGTTCTAGAATACCTCAATCTCACTAATTATCGCAAGATGTTCGAACGAAAGACTTCAAGGTTTCAAATTTCAAGTTCCCGAGAGGCTCAATCACAAGGGCAAGCGCACCTAGTTCGAATGCAAGCTAAATAAATTGTTTCACAAAGGATCATTGAATACTCCGATTGCAATTACATTCGAATCCAATTGGAACCTGATGACCATTAAGCCAGATCTGACACGCTCAATCGCAACAATATTCAAATCTCGTTCAAATGCCGCATGCGATAAGTTGTGAAACCCTAGTTACCGTTCGAACATGACTTACTCATGTTCAAACGCAATAGCCTCAGACTGTGTTATTTCTTAACTCACTTGCATAATAAACTCCAATTTTCTCAAGGTCTATATATGCTTCATAAGCCACGATTTTTAGTAGACCCTGATGCCATTATTTTGTGGCCTTAAAGAGTAACTTTATCTTCCTATGCCTTGATTCCATTAAATAACACAAATCAAAACTAAAAATAAATAGACTCCTAATTTTAATGTTTGTGTGATCCATTTGTGTAACAAAATATCTAAATGCGGAATTAAAAGAAGATAGATATTTTGTTAACGAAGTGGAAACTCAATTAAGAGAAAAACTACTTTAGGGCAACCAAACCCAGGAAATCCACTATTCAGAAGACAAAACTAGTTACAAGTCAGTATTACTCACATAACCTGATGCAGTAGTCGTACCTCTAACTCTGACACGTACCTATACATGAACGCCTCCCAACTAGGTCTCCTACCTGAAGGGGTATTCAATGGACTCCTTTAGCTTAGGGCTCATCCCTAAGTTAGACTTCAAACGATCAAATCACACAAAGAAAAACTCTTAGAAAGCTAGCAAATCTCACAATTTCTACCTAAACACCATCTCTAAGCACAATGGAATTCAATACCAAATTCTGTGAATAATACAAGCGTAGAGACCTCTATTCATAGGCTATAGAAGACCTATTACAAGACTGATTCAGAGTTCTCTAGGGGGAGTCCAGACTTAGACAGTGGGCGTCCCGACAGCAAGCAGCAACCGACTTCCATAACGCGTTTCACGTGTTTCTTCATTAAACTTCAGTCTTCCGCGTCTGGACGGTGTTGCCCTAGCGTCCGAACGGTTGCTTCCATGTTGTCTTCATCAAGAATGTCTGCTAAGCTATTCAAAATTTTCTCGAACATTGAAGGGCGTTTGGACGTTTCTCTGGGCCGTCCAGACGGCAACTAGAGAACCGATTTTTGCTAAGTTGTAAACTACACAGAATCTTCCTAGAATCTAGAAATTGCCTTCTTGATGCTTGTGACATTGATATTTGTCATATTAAGGCCTTTCCACAATTGAGAAAATATGCTCTAAATATCTTAATAATTACGGTGTCCCTGTTTCAGTATTACATAAATATGACAGTAATTTTGTCAACAGAATGTAGCTAATAAAACTAACAAAAACCTTCAGCCAATCGAGTTGTAGATGGAGCTTTAGTGAAGAAATGTAAAAAACCTAGACCCTCTGCAGTAAAAGACAAATGGATTGTTTATTTGGTACAAGCTAGCCTTTCACTACAAAGGTTTTGTAAATATAAATTGATTGTAATTTTTCTTCTCTAGTGGATTAGTTTCCTGGGGTTGGCCGCCTCATAGTAGTTTTACTTTTGAAGAATTCTTCAAAGGTTTCCACTTTTGTTACCAAAATTGTTGTACCTTATTCTTTTACAAATTTATTTAATTTTGGTGATTGTTGTTATGGTTTGGATATTTTTGTTGGTTGTGATTATCTGCAAACACATATTCACCCTACTCTAGGTTTTATTTGAGGTAATTGTACCTTTTTCACAACCAATAAGATAGTTTTTAGTTCTTAATGTAATAAATAATTCATGCTTAGAGCATCTCCAATAGAATAGGTGAATCCCTCATAATAGTCAAATTTGACTATTATTAGCCTTTTTTCCTCTCCAACAGAATAGCCAAAATGTAATTTTTGTTTCTTCTAATATGAATAGTGAATAGGCTGTTCAACCTATTCATTGTTCACCCTATAAATTTCTTTTATTATATTTTATCCCTCTATTTCTTTCCCTCTCCCTTTCTGTCGCTCTCTTCCTCCTCCACTTAAACAAAACAAGCTTCCACAAAACCAACCCTCTCCCTTGCCCATGTTGCGACTCCAACTCCACTAAGTTCGTCTTCCTCCACTTCATGGTGAGCTCGTCTTCCTCGTCTTCTTCTTCTTCCTCCACCATTACCAACAAGCTCATACCCACCAACCCCATTCTGTTCTCGCATGATGTAAGTCTAAATGAGAATGTGGTTGTGGGTGTTGAGGGCTTCAACTTCATGGTATTTTGGGGTTTTCCCTTCACGATAGATATGTTCGTGAGCCATAACCATTGACGGCATCTTAGAACTGCCTCTCAATTGAAAGCCTTCTCAAGTTTCAACTCGTTCAGAGCTTTGATCGCAACGTCGATCTTCGGCTTGGAGGCATCAATGAATTTCATCTCCCGCACGGCGATGCCTTGGGATTCAATGGCTAAAGCTTCACGGCTGAACGGGTGCGATGGGGTTGTTTGATTTGGGTAATTTGGGTTCTCTCTCGAATTTGGTTGATGCTCTGGGTTTGTTTGATGCTCTGGGTTCTCTCTTTGAGTTGGTGTGATTTCATACAATATGGGTTGCTTTTGGTCCATTTGGTGTGATTTCACACCATCTATTTTTTGTGGAGATGATTTGGGTTCTTCATCTGGTGTCTGAGCAACTTCAAGATGAAAGCAACCTAGATTTGGTGATGGTTCCAATTTCCATCGATGGTCTAGAGAGGGAGAAGGGAAGAAAACAGTTGAATTAAAAACAATTAAAAAAAACAGTGAAAAGTAATATTTAAAGAAAGTAGAGAGTGAAATAGATATGGATAATTGCACCATTGGTCATTGGGGTTGCCCTAAATTACAAATCACTCCCTGTGGTACAAAAAGTTCATGGAGAGTCCCTGTGGTAAACTATAATTACGAATCACTCCCTAAATCCAATTTCATCCACCAAGTTAACAGATTCCGTTAGTTTGCCATATCATATCCAATAAGAAATTGCACGTGTCCATTACAATAAAAAAATATAAATTAAAAAAACTTAAAAATTATTTCATTTAAAAAAAAAAATAGCAAAGGGTGGTTGCAGGGGGTGGCCCGGCCACATCTGGGGGGTGACACATGGCCTCCCCTAGGCCTGGGGTGGCCACATGTCGATTTCCTATTATGTATGACGTAACAAACTAATGGAATCTGTTAACTTGATGGTGAAAAACGGGTTCAGTGAGTGATTCATAATTATAGTTTACCACGGGGACCCTCCATGAAGTATTTGTACCACAGGGAATGATTTGTAATTTAGGCCAACTCCAAGGACCAATGATGCAATTATCCCAAATAGATAATATGTTAGAGTTTGTATTAAAAATTGAGTAGCTAAAATAGAAAAGATGACTTTTTGAGTAACTAAAATAGTTGTCGTTGTTGGAGATGCTCTAATCAATATAATTTATTTTCACACAATATTAATGATAAGTACTGAATATTACACATTAAAGCCCCTTAACTCACATGTGGTATCCCCTTAGTTTCTTTGTAATATAATGTTTTGTGTTGTTTTTGGTGTTTTAAGCATTCTTAGATGTCTAATGAAAAATAAAAACAAATCCATCACTTTGAAGCTTCAAAAGTAAATTCAACATTTTGTACAGCAAAATGCTCGAGCGCAAATTATAAAGGCTCAAACGCAGGAACCCACCCCCAATGACACAATATTGTCCGCTTTTAGCTCCCCCAAACCAAACTTCCCAGGAGGTCACCCATCCTAGTACTACTCTCGTAGAAGCACGCTTAACTGTGGAGTTCTAATAGGTTCATCGCCATCACGGCTTTAAAACGTGTTGTATCAAGAATGGTGCATTTATACATATATGCACATCCCCATTCCCAGGTGATGTGGGACGTCACAATCATCCCCTCTTGGGATCCAGCGACCCTCATGGGATCACCCAATTCTTAGCATCCCAGCAAGTGCCTGCTAACAACCCTCATGGGCTTGTGCACGCTCCCCCTATCTCTGGCTGGGCAATGGCTCTAATACTATTTGTAACGATCCACCCCCAATGACACAATATTGTCCGCTTTTGGCTCCCCCAAACCAGACTTCCCAGGAGGTCACTCATCCTGGTACTACTCTCGCAAAAGCACACTTCTTAACTGCGGAGTTCTGATAGGTTCATCGCCATCATGACTTTAAAACATGTTATATCAAGAAGGGTGCATTTATACCTTATATTCGTGAATTAAAGAAGAGCCACATTACATAGTAGAAATCAATAGGATTAATGGCTAGATTTTGGGAGAAAAGTGCAGAAATTCCAGCAGCTTCTTGGGATGGACTTCTCCTCAACAAAGGCAATTTTCAGCACATCCATAGAATATTGATGTAACCCTTCCAAGTAATAATGGTGTAATTGTGTTTTTCTCTAGGAATTTTATGCATATGAAGATGGTGGTTTGACCTTTAGATTATATTTTAACGTTTATATTCAATTTTGAAAAACCTTTTATCTTGTCTTAGAAAATTGTTTATTTCTTTTGAACTCAACTTTCGTATTTTCTGCGATTGTATGGAGGATGGTTTTACAAAGGAATTAATGAACACGAAATCAAAAGGGTTTGATAGGCCATACCTAGGAATGATGAATTGTTCTACGCCCTTGTTAGTTTAATTTAAGTAAAACAATTCATGATTGACAAAAGATGAGTTATACTTATCCCTTGATTACGTATATGCTAATTAAGAGATTTGATAGTTCATACATAAGGAAGGCGGATCGTACCGCATCTTAATGGTTAGGTGGACGATCCATGCCAACAAAAAATGGGTTATTCTTATTTCTTAATAAAAGAATTTTCTTGACGACATCATTCATGTATATGAAATTTCCATGTTAAATGCAATTTATCATTATTATGAGGTTAGCGGTGAAATCAATCCTATATATCTTCTCCAACTTATTTTACTTTTACTTGTACGTTTTTATTTAGTTTTAAATGCAAAACAAAAATCAAACGTCTTTTCTGAATTAGATTAGAGTTAATCTTAGTAACTTAACAACCAAAACGCACAATCCTTGAGGTTCAACACCCTCACATAGACTTATCCCACAATCCTTGGTCCTATTAACTCTACCTCAGATCGTTTTCAATATCAACCAATCACTTTGATCCACCTAGTGTAGGGGTATAAACAAGCCGATCTTGAGCGAGTGCCCATTGTACGAGCTCATCTCATTTCTTTTCTTTTCTTTTTCTTTCTTTTTTTTGTCTTGCTCAAGCTCGACACAAGCCTCTGTTTTGTGTTCGAGCTTGGTTCGCCAGGGTGGAATCCCTATACAAGCTCAAGCTTGAGTTTGATCATTTTGGTCGAGCTCAAGCTCAAGTACTCAGCTCAAGTAAGCTGAAAAGATTGGAATGCCCCAGTGCTGAAACATCTCAAGGCCAAAGACGGTAACTCACTAAATGATTGAGAATGGCACCTTTGCATGATGAGAAGAAGAAGAAAATGACTGAGAAAAGAAAATGAAAAAGTAGAAAGCCCATGTGTGAAAAAAGAAAAATGAAGAAGTGAAAAAGAAAAAGATGGCAAATGGACATGTCTGATTATGGTGGATTTAAGAAGAAAGGGAGAAGATGGGAAGATGATTTGAGAAGCAGGCTGTGAATTGGGTAAGTGAAGAGTTGGGCGTGTTGCTTTGCATGCAAAGTAAAAATATTTCAGCTTATTTCCTGCACAAGACTTGTTCAATCTGCCCAAGATGACAACTGATTTTCCTACACACTTCATGTCTACTTATCTCCACGTGGTGTAGTAAGTGTGGCCTTCTAGATTTCCTTAGATGAGATAGAAAATAAGGCTAGTAAAGTGGATGCCAGCCAGGCGTGAAACTTGATTTTTTTTTTTTTTTTTTTCTCTCTTCTTTCTACGTGTGAAACTTGAAAGCTTTTGCAAGCTTTCATGTTGCAAGAAACTTTTTTTGAAAGTAAGAGGAGGTCTATGTCGGGACTGGTGTCCAAAACTCAAATTGCATTAATGTTGCTTTTCTATAAATTGTATAATATTGAACATTTGACATATATATATATATATTATTGCTTTATATGTACATATATGTTTGAATATTTCATATGATATACATGTAAGGTTCCTAAGTTACATTGTATTTGACTATGGTGTAAGTAATGAAATTATCACATAGAAGATCATAGTCATAGGTCCTTGTAATTTATAAAAGATTGTTCGTAGTCATAAATGGAATTGGGAAATCCATCTAGACTATAACATGTCAACTTTAACGATCTATCTTGATTAGGAGAAGAAGGAAGGGCTTCGGGTTGATATGTTGGTGTAAGAGAAAGGTAGTGTCATGCACCGAACGGACTATGTGAATCATCATTCTTTCAACACTGTGATTAAGAATGATGTACGTGCACGGCGACTTATAATAGTTACTATAAATCCTTAGAAGATTGCGAACTCAAATGTAAAGTTTAGGTTACTTTGATGTATAAGAATGAGATCAAATCACTGATCAACACTTTTGTGTGTTGAGTGATCGCATGTAACATTGTGGGAACACCTTCTTCAAGAAGGAATCCAAATCCTTTGTCATCAAACAAAGCGATAAGAAATATTTCCCTTGATGTAGATTTAATGGGAATAATTATCCTAAAGCTCGAGCCTAAATCTTTTCAGTGGTATTTACTGAAACTTTGTTTTGTGCAAAGTGAAATGAAAAACTCACAAGGTACAAAAAGGATATATCATGTAATTAAATCAGGAATATCAAGGAAAAGAAGTAGTGAACTGAGTAACGGTGTATTGACTTTGGTTTGACTACGGAATGATTCCGTGGAGGGGTAATATGTAATAAATAAGTATGTCGCGGGGATTAATTCATTAATTTGAAAATACATATTAGAGTGCAATCACATTTATTTAATGGAATTAATTATGATTAAATAAGGTCGTATGATATTATCATAGACCTATTTAAAGCTAATTGTATTTTTCCCTTTAGGTCGCTCTTTGAACTGATGTAAATTGACCATATGCTATGAGCTTTGGTTATATATTATTTATGTTGGATTGTTTTATTTGATAAAACATGGACCAAATGTATATGATTAATTCTTAAGTGACTCATTACTTAGAGATGATTGGGCTTACGAATTAATTTTCTATGGGCTTAAGCACTTAAAGAGCTATAATCTTAGGAATTAATTTCTATTGGCTTAAGCATTTAAATAGCTATGGGCTCTTGGAATTAGTTTCAAAAGGCTTAAGTAGAGATAAAATAGCATTGTGCCTTAAAGATAAAACCCAAGCCCACGCTGAATAGTTTGTAGCAATGGGCTAAGATTAAAACACTAGCCCTAGATGCATGGGGAGATAATTATCTCCCTGTGACTGGTTAGTGCAGGGCCAATGGGAGTGTTTCACTCCCCTTGGCCGTGCGTTGTAGATAGTAGGAGGTGAAATTCAATTCTTCCTATGACTCCTGTCCTATCTCTGCTACAGCTTTGGTTTATTTCCTAATACTATCATAAGTGTAAATCCAAGTCTATAAATAGAGGGCTATAATGAAGTATTATTTACTAACTCACTACTTAAAGTTGTGAGCCCACACTCACGGTCATATTCAGTCATCAGAGAAAAGATTTGCAGGTTGAGTCAAGAACACATTATTTACCATTCAACATGCAAAGAGCAAATCAACTCAAGTCAACTAGCCCTAGTAGCCTAGGAGAAGCCGATTTCGATTGTAAGTACCATAAACATGTTAGTTTAATTAATCTAGCCTTGTTTATCTTGAAGAAATTTTTTCTGGAATCAGTATTCTACTGCGCATACTTTGATTAGCGCATGATCCCCAACAGTCTACACTGCATGATAATTAATAAGAATAAAAAATAAAAAATCAATTGCAATTTCAACATACATGACTTTAGACAACGTTAATTAAACTGACATATTAACATATATGATTAGTATATGCTAATATTAATTAATTAACTAGTTAAGTCATAGGTTAGTGACATATTAATATATTAACATATATTAGTAAGACACTAACATATTAATATGTTATTAACTAGTTAAGTAACAGGTTAACAATATATTACATATTAATGTAGTTAGTAATTAACTAATTAATATGTTATTTGTTAGTAATATATTAACATATATTAGTAATACACTAACATATTAATAATTCATAATCTGTGACAAATGTGATTATGTGAATCTGTGAATATACTTATAGCTTAATTTTTAATTATATATACATAAATTATGGATCAACAATTCATACTTAAATACTTGGGATAATTACCTTTTCCTCCCATGAACTACCAAAAAATGCGCGATGCCCCCATGAACTACCAACTCGACCAAAATAGAGCATTCAACTACCAAAGACAACTATTTTCCCCCCTTCCGTCAGTTAGAAGGGTTAAAAGAAACAGTCAACGGGTCATGTGCCGTTTTACATGGGGCATGTTGGAAGATGGTGATAGTTCATGGGGGAAAAAGAGGAAGATGGTAGTAGTTCATGGGGAGAAAAGAGGAAGAAAATGAGGGTAAAACGGCCTGTGATGGTCACGTGACCCGTTGGCCGTTTGTTTTAACCCCTTTGACTGACGGAATGGGGGAAAAGGGTTGTCTTTGGTAGTTAAATGCTCTATTTTGGTCGAGTTGGTAGTTTGTGAGGGCTTTGTGCAAAAGTTGGTAGTTCATAGGGGGAAATGGTAATTACCCCTAAATACTTTATCTGTTAATCATATGAACTAGCCAACAATTTATAGTTAGATACTTAATCATATGAATCTTGAATTAATAACTCATAATCTAAATACTTAATCAACAATCCATACTTAGATATTTAATCACCACCGAAGTTAGTTCAGTAATCTCGAAAAAAATCTCCTGATGTTGGGCACATACTAATGCGTGGGTTTGACTCTCCGCAAATAGAGAATCACTCACACAAGCCTTATTATTATAAGTCACCTTGGGTTCTATTGATGTCCTGGTCGGGATAGGTCAGGTTATAGTTCAATTAGTCTTAAGGGAGGGCATGGAGTTCCCTCATCTAAACTCCTCCTAAGCAGTTCTCAACAGGTAGGCCCATCCTAAAAAGTTCCAAGCAGGCAAGTGCTACCATGGTTACGCCCGAATAAAAAAGCCACAGTTGGTCGCCCCCCTCCTACCCTTTTTTATTATAAAAAAAAAAAAAAAAAAAATACTTCGATATTTAATCATAATTATACTTAATTTCTTATATAATTATACTTAATCATTGTATAAGCAAGAATGTGTATACTTCTGTTATGTGACATTATATTATTATAATTTATACTTAATAGCATAATTTTTACTCATATATATATTTATGAATTATGGATCATATCATATGATATGAGATTATCTATAATAAGTATGATAATTATGAATCATATCTAACAATTCATATGATCTTATAACTTTGATCATGTGATCCAAACTATTCCTAAGTATCTCATGATAATACTTAAATCATATGATCATATTTATATGATATAATGAGTATATAACACAATGTTATATCATATAATCATGACTTAATATTATCTTACCTAAATTATATAAAACTTGTGATTATAATAAACACATTGTTGATTCCAATGCTAACCACTTAATTTGAGATGAGGGATGCTACACATGCACCCTTCATCCCCCCTTCATCCTCCCTTTATAATAAAAAAATTGGCTTTAAGGAAAAAGTTGTCTCTGATGTGACATCAGAGACAACTTTTTCCTTAAAATCAATTTTTTTAAGGGAAAGGGGGAGACAAAGGGAGGATGAGTGGTGCATTTCTAGCATTTCTCATTTGAGATTATATGAATCACATTGTCGATTCCAATGTTAATAACTTAATTTTAGATTCTATTAATCACACTGTCATTGTATATGAATAATATGAGTAAGTATCATAATTGACATTAGATCATATAATTAAGTATTGAATTTGTTGATTTAACAATAATTAAATAATTAATCATTAAATCATATGATCTAATATATGATTAAGTTTTAACGATCATATGATCATAGGATTAACTATATATATATATATATATACACACACACACACATAGTATATTATATTTTATTCTTTACATACTTATATTAATATTAATATACTTATGATGTATGACGTCATATATGATAATATGATATAACATATAACATAAATTATTGAATATACTTATAATTTATATGAATAATATGATTAAATATCTGAATTGTCATTAAACCATATTATTAAGTATTGATATTATCCACTTTTATTATTCAATATAGATATAACCAATACTTAATAAATAATGTACTATATAGTTTATATATATATAGACACACACACACACGAATCCAGCCCGCCCTAACAAGCGAGTTGATCTTTATATGAGCAAGTTCACGAACATTAACCGAGTTCAACCGAGTTTGTACAAGTATGTATCGTTTAATAATCGAACCTAGTTTTGTATTTACGAACGGTTCATCTAATAATCGAATTGAGCATAAATTGAGTTTAATCAAGCCAATTTCAGTTCAATTTGTTTGCACCTCTAACCCCGAGTGGTGTGTAAGATTTTTAAAGAAAAAAATAATTGTGGTTTGGCATCATCCCTTTGATCATAAAAAGAGACAATAATTTCAAGTGGGCCACTGTAAAGATAATTGAACAAATCAATAAACTTGATCAGCTGCGAGCAGTGGGCGCAGAAACAAGCGAAGATTTGTTAGTGGAAGGAAGCTAGCTGCCACCATCTTCAAAAATTAGTGGATCAAGAGTCTTATATATAATGTAGAAAAATCTGAGAGACAGGGATTACTAATTATTAGGAGAGGACATTGGCACATTTCCAATTCATAGAATTGGGCCCATAAATGGAAAGGGTTTAAAAAAATAAAAAATAAATAAAAATTAACTAATGTAGGGATGAAAGAGAAGCCCAAACATTTATCTAAAAGGGAGCCGAAATAGATATTGAGACCCACGGCCAACTGTGGTTTCCATGATCACTCAGAGAATAATTAATTGAACCCATAAAAGTCCAGAAGAAGTCTAAATGGAACACAGCCTCTGTTCATCTGCGTAATATATGCATAATCAGAACCGCTTCATATGAGTATGGATTTGGGTTTCATGGCAAAAGATCCCATTATTTCGAAGAAAACGAAACTACAACATTTTTATCTGCAAATTGATATCCCAGCTGACGAAGAATTTCCCACTTAACTGGTAAAAGGCCAGAAGCATATATCAATACTTTCCCCTCCATGAATACCACTTCAGCTTCAACTGATACCACAAAGGAGGAATACCCAGGAGCCCTCGTGATAACCTTGGATCAAACACATCAAACTGTACCCGGCTCAGGGAGTCCAAGAGAACCTGGGCGGGAAAAGCCTGCAGAAGCACTGGGTGAGCTTCAGCTGGCACTCTTCCAGCCAGTTCACGAGCCTTCTGTAAATGAATATTAGCAACCGATGCAATTTCAAAGACTGCATCACACAGGCGCTCACGAGAATCCAGACGGATCTCTGATCGACCTCCCTCCTTCACCAGCAAGCCATGATTGGCGGCCACTTTGGCGGGTATGTAAGAAAAATGACGGCTACGACTAGCATGGTATGGCAGTGACTTAAGCAGCAAAAGGAGGCCACTTGCTTTACCAATGTGAGATGCTGCATGATCAGCTACAGTGGACCTGATATCACCAGCTTGAAGTGTCATGTACAGAATAGTTGATACAGTATCCTCAGCATATTTCTCCAACTCTTCAATAGTTTCAGGAACATCACTAACCTCTCTTCTTGCATCGTTGATCCGAGCTTCAACAGACCGTTTCAGCCATCCCTTGCTAATTTTATTCTCAGAGATCACTGATGATAGGGCCTGCGCAGTGGGGTGCTCAATTAGCTTTTTAGCATACATTTTGTCTATAGCTTCCTGCCACCAGACAAGGCGCATCAGACCGATCCTGGGATCAGAAGCAACATCCATGGCTCTTGCAGTTTCAACGTTAAAGGCACGGAGGGCAAAAGCAGGCTTCCGCATGCGAGGGGGAAGTTCAAGGAGGCAAAGGTAGTTATGGTAATCATAACTCCGCACTTGTTGTACACAGTAGGAGAAAGCTGACCTTAAGCTACTAGATCCAGAAGCACCATTCATCAAATCCCCACTGTAGTTCCTCCTGCAGACACATAACTACATCAGCAACAATACTACACTGAACGCTGAAAAGAAGAAAACTGAACATCCACTCTGTCGTCTCAGAATTCCTTGTTGGTAAAGCATATTAAGGGGGGAAAACTGAAGAATCAATCAATCCATTTTGGGAAATCTTTCTTAGGAACTGATCCTGCTTTTGTTGGCTTAATCTTCCAGCATGTCCAATGAATGCAGCACAAAATTTGTTTGTCTTTTTCTTTTCTAATAACTTACAAACTAACACAAGCTATAAAATAGGAGAAAAATCAATGACGCAAAATGGAGATTGGAAAAATATAACTTCTAGAATCCATTTAATATTGTCATTTAAAGTTTCCCACTAAGCATATAAAGGCATCCATCATGCTAGAGGGAGTGTCAGTACAACACAATATGTCTTTCAAATCCCTCTCTGTGCTGTTTCACAGTTTCAAATTGAATGTTGGTTTAACATCTCAATGCTCCAAACATCCCTTGAAAATTCTTTTATCCTCCATTAGTTGTCTATCAAGTAAGAAACTGCTGCAGAGGTTCAAGTTTTCAGAGCCTGTTATTTTTGTTATATTTTAAACTGACGGATAGGATTAAGACAAAGGACAGTAGCGGTTCCTTCTACACATGGTCAGTCGCTTATACTTCTTTTGTAGTCAGCCTCTTATACTTCTTTTGTAGTCAGCCTCTTATACTTCTTTTGTAGTCAGCCTCCTTTGCCTCTAATACAGAGCAATAATCATGGCTTAAAAACGTAGAATCCAGATGAACAAACAGTACCACTTACAGGACGAAACAAATTGGGCTGAGCTTAAGCATCCATCCATTTACACCATATATTATACCTACTTACACCATATCCCACATAAATCTGTCAAGCAACAAAAATCGTCTTTTTGATACTAAAGATGCAAGTTCACAGCATATTACTGGGTAGGATTTTAACAGTCAATAGACGTGCTTTGGGCTGATCACATTATATGAGAATTAGAACATGGAGTTGGCCCAAGATACCTACGAGCATAAAATCATCCCTAAAAAATAGTGCCTGAATAAATATCATCTTTAGCATCCCAAAAAACCCACTAGAGGTCCTATCATTGAAATCCTAGCCCATGCAGAGTCTGGCTGATAACTTATCCTTCCAAGCAGACTCACCTAAGATTCCGCTACTCATCTTCATTAACCAGCAGGCTTGGCCATTAACTAAAACGTACAGATAGTAGTATGCCCACAAAGGCACTAGCCTATTCGGACCACTCAGTCCTCCGTTTACGAATAAAATAGATGACAAAAACAAAAAGGATTTTGTAGACATAAAAAAAGTTGATTGATTTACACGTACAATCATATCTGCGAAATTTGGCAACTCTACTTGGATAGGAGTGTGAAGTTTGTTGAGGAAAGAAATATGAGCAAAGAATGAAACAATCACCAACGTTCACAAATCAAGTGAGAAAGGAAAACTCCAACGTTCACATTTCCTCTACAGCATTATTTTCCATGTATAGAAAAATCACAATTAATTCATACAAATTATGTAACCCAAGTTTCTTGTATAAATACCCCACCATGTAAGTCGATCATCATCAAGTAAGACAATGTGTTTTCTTCTTCATTCGTTTCTCACTGGTTATATCTGGTTTTATAATGGTATCAGAGCATAGCGGTGATTCTGAGAGAATGAAAAAAAAAAACTGTTTCTTCAATTGAAAAACAGAGCCTTGTTTCTTTTTTTCATACCTGCTGCACTTTGTTGCTTTTTGTTGCACAGTGTCTCGGCAATATCTTGCCCGATTATTTTGTTTTCGCCGGTCAGAAAACGTTCGGGCTGTTCTCCACCCGTCACAGTAGTCCTCGTTCGTGAGAGGCCACCAAATCCGCGCTGTTCGCCCAGAGGCTCTGCCCGCTCCAATCCGCGCTCCACCCCTGACTTATTGGTGCTGCGGCGGCCGGTCCTATCACTCCCGTCGCACACCCACGCCGTAGCCACCGACCCACGACCAGAGTTTTTTTTTTTTCCCTTTGCCCGTTCCGATTGGTCCTGCGGTGGCCGGTTCTCTCACCCCCGTCGCACGCCCAAGCCGTGGTGTTCCTCCGGTTCAGTTACAGGCGCCAGGTCCATCATCCCCGCAGCAAACGCATCACCTCGCCAGCTCAAGCACGTCCCTCTGTGCTTCGGTGGTTTAATATGTTACGCGCCATGGTGTCTGAAGCTGAATAAACCTAGAAGATGAAATGAACGCCGAAGAAGGAAGAAGAGGTTACAGTCTTACAGATTAGGTTTGGGTCAGTCAAAAGTATGGGCCGAAGCCATGATTAAGCCCATCCCTGAAATGCCAAATTATTTTCTTTCTTTTTGTTGGACATCTCCTGCCTAGCTCGTGACAAAAGCCCATTTAGATATATGTAGAGGCCCACAGTTCAATCTGTCATCCTGTTATAGTACTATAGGTTGTTTAGGCTGGTTACACAGCCTCCTAAGCTACAAGTAGTTTAGTGTCACAAAAAATAAATAATAAATAAATAAAAATTGATAATTACCTAGTTTTCACCATGGTTGAAGCCACATGGAATACCCCAAAGCACTAATTAGGGTTAAGTGAGTCTTAATTGGGCTAATAGGAATATTAGGGTTTGTTCAGGGATAAGATTTCAAACTTCTATCTCAGACCGAGCATTTGATAATATAGTTGAACGTTCTGTTGTAGCCCTAGACCGAACGTTCGATAGTATGGCCAAACGTTCGCTTAAAACCTTAAGATCTTTGGTCCGATGGTATACTGAACGTTTGATAGTACAGCCGAACGTTCGATTGAAACCCTAAGACTGTTGGTTTGATCGTACATTGAATGTTCGATGCCTATAATACTTGAAAAATCATATGGTTTAGTCTTATCTTCAACTTTTTCACGCATATAAATAGAACCCCCGATACCCCTCCTCCTTCACTTGCTGATTTTTCACTGTTCTAAAAGCCTTAGAGCAGTCTGGAGAGAGAGAATGAGCTCTCTTAGTTCTTATTCTAAACTTTTTTTTTTTTTTTATCAATGTTATTAGGTTGTTATTTTGTTCCTAACCTATTTTTTAGTTAGTCTTTCGTGCCCTACCTAATTGTTTTCAATCTTTAGTTGGTTTTTTGTTTTAATACTATATTAGTGTTAGAGACCATGATAAGGCCTTAGATCATGTCAAATGAGGTTTGGTGGAGATTTTGGTTTAGAATGGGTTTTTGTCCAACACTGACCATTCGACTTTCTTCTGAACAAACATTCGATGTTGTAACTGAACATTCAACTTACTCTGTACAATGGTTGTTTTTGTGATGGGTGCACCATGTACGGATGGGGTCACGATTATGGCTTTGCTAGTAGCGTGGGCTACCTAAGGTCGGACTTGGTCGGATTGCTAGTATAAGACGGTATGCGGCAATATTTGTGGCACCAGTATTGTACATAGGGTCTCTCGAAACAGCGACAACCCTACCAAGAATGGGGTAAGGGCTTAGATAGATCATATGGAGTTGAAATATGACATGATTCTCTTATTACAACCATCTATTATATTTATATTGCTCTCATAATCATCTTCTAAAATGAGAAGTTATAACTTTACATTGCTGGATGTAATTTATACCTTAAATATCTAACTTCCCCATATGACAACATGTATATCATGTGTATTTATACTCATTAAATTGTGAATTTACGTTTGTATCTTTTCTACCTATAAAACATGTGTTATTTTATAGATAGTCCAGTTTGATAAGCGCCGAATGTTGCACATTCAAACCCCTTAACTTGCATATGTTAATTTCTTAGCATTGTTATTTGTTTGATTTTGTGTTGTTTTATTGTTTTCAGGTTTTAAATAAAGATGCAATTAATTCCATTAATTTTAGGCTTAAAACACACTTTGAGAAGACCTAGAAGATATGTTTAAGCTTAACCAATCATAATAGAAGACGTATATGATGTGGTTAAGTTTAATCAAATCAAGGAAATGATTAAATCAGAATTTCTCCAATAAGAGTCAAAATCGGATTGGATTCAAATTTGGATTCTGCATATGTTTCAGTGTTTTGATCATAACTTTCTGTTCAAGTCTCAGATTGCAATGAAATTGGTGGTGTAAGAAAGATAATAAAAAATGCAACAAATATTGTAGGAATAGTATTTTCCTAATTCGGATGTTTACTATGAAAAAATCTTCCCGCAATAAAAGACCGCAAATCTTGACGAATTTGGAATCCTTTTCCTACTTGGATTGAATTTTCAATCTCCTACTTGGATTAAGAGACTAAGTTTCGATTTTTCTTGGATTCTTAGGGCTTTTAGGCCTCTCCAAATCTCTATAAATAGACCCTTAAGCTTCAAGAGAATGTGTGCTTAGCTTTAGACAGAAAATTCTTCTTGAAAGTTTGACAAGATGAAGATGAGAAGAACATGGCAGGAGGCCATCCCAACACCAGGATGAGCGGCTAAATTCCTTATAGGCTGTTGATGTAGCCCTTTTCCAAATAACAATGATTTAATTGCATTTTAATTTAGAATTTTTTATATGCATGATGGTTGTATAACTGTGAGAATTAATTTTAATTTTTATATTCAATCATTATGAATTTCTTATCTTGTCTTAGAAAGTCTTTTCTATTGATTAAACTCAATCCTTCATATTTTCTATGATTATATGAATGATTGTTATACAACGGTTTTAATTGATATATGATCAAGATGGTTGGATAGGCCATGCCTAGGGAAGACGGATTGTACTACACTCTAGTTTAGAGTAATTTAGGTAGACAGTTTGTACCAACCGAAAATGGGTTATACTATTATATTGATTGTATATATCCTATTAAAAACGTAGCTAATCCATACTTAGGGAAGACAGGTCGTACCGCATCATAGTGGTTAGGTGGATGGCCCGTGCCAACCGAAGATGGGTTATACTTATTCTTTAGAAATAATTTCTTGACTGCTCGAGTGAGACGAGCCCTATATCATGCATAATATAAATTTTCCTTATTAATTTATGATTGACCATTGTTATGCGGTGAGTGGTGAAATCATTCCCCTATTCTTTCTCTCATCACTACTTTCTTTACATTTATGTCTTTTACTTTTATGTATTTATTTTTAGAGAACGAAAATCAAATCAAACATCTTTTAAATTAAGTTATATTTAATCTCGAAAAGCTTGATAATAACACCTACGCAGTCCTTGAAGTTCAACACCCTCAATATAGCTCTATCCTACAAGGATTCGTACTATTGCGAGTGGTAATTTTATTATTGATATTGTTATACACAAAACGACCACATCACAGTTGATGACGGACCCCATGAGGAGGATGATCCTTTTGAAGGATATAGTCATGATCATTTTTTAGGAGCTAGATCTGGTGTGGCTGAAGGACATGTGGGACGGTGACGGAGACACTCGCTGCAATATGGTTGAGATCCTTCACCTAGTTTATCTTCATAAGACTAGGCCTTGATCTTTATGTCTATGATTCTTAGATTTGGTTTGTAATATTTATGTTATGTTGATGACTGGTGTAACACCCGAGGAATTTAATGTCTCTTAAATTCATCTACAAAAGTAAATGATAATATTGGGAAGACATTATTATTTGGATTCTATAGCTGTTTTAGGAAATATAAAACTTTCAAAATCAAGTGATAGGGTAAAAACCGATTTTTACCTTCTAACTTAACATGAGCATAACTTGATCATACGAACTCTAAATGAGTCGATTCAAAACTCATAATACTTGTATTTAAGCCCTTTACCTAACGGTAGAATTTCATAAAAATCTAATAAAAAAAGAATTCCAGACTTAGTAGGGATTGCGATTCACTCGCTAAAACAACATTTTCACTAATTACCATGTTATTTCTAAAATTTGGATAGACTGATTATCTTTCTTGACATATTAGGACTCATTCTAGTAAATAAATGACTTCTGGGTCAATTTGGTGCCTAAAAAGTGATGTAATTGAGTTTCCAACTATCGACAAAATTTAAAACTGCTAAATTTTTACCACTTGATTAAACCCATATGATATTTCCAATAGATACGATCTTCTCAAATTAATAGTAGTCAATGCCATTAATGGGAATGAAGAAAAATAAGCTTGTTATCTTGGAGGAGACTTGGATGAATGGTTGTTGATTCCATTTTCTTTAATTCTCCCTTACCTTGGCCAGCCACCTAAGATGATCTTCTCAAAATATTGAATTTTCTTATTCATTAAAGGCTAGCATGTGGCTTGTTGAAAAATCTTACCAAAGTCATTAATGAGATTGACTAAAGAAGACTTAACTTGCTAGTTGGTGAAAACATTTCCTTTTCTCCTTCTAGCATGGTCGGATGCCCCTTGGCGTTGCATGGCTGGTTGTTGCTCTCATTTGTCTATAAATAGAAACCTACCTTGCCTTCATAATGCATAAGGGTTAGAACACTTTATTGTTTCCTTAGCTTTTCTCTTTTTGCTCTCTTGTCGGACTACACAGCCACTTTGCTTTCTATTGCTTTTTTGTGTGCTTTTATGTCCTAAGCCTCCAGTAGCATAGTACTACATACCTTATAAGTGAAGTTAGGAATTGTTTCCCTAAGCTAACATAGCCTAGATTATTAATAAGTGATCAAAGCATCATCATTGCCCAAAAATTGCACTTATTCAGCCACCTTGATGGATTTTGTGGTTTCTTTCCAAAAAATCACTTCTAGGTATGTATTTTGATGATTTATGACATTCTTATATGTTATCAAAGGAATATCTAATTTAACTTCAACTCAAAAGAGAATAGATTTGAAGTTATACTTTGAAAAGATCACAAGTTTCCTTTTATGTTTCTTTTTATGATTCTTTGTATTCATTTATGTTCTATTTAATTGCTATTTTTGTTCTAATGGCCCAATAAGCCTATGGATTAAAAAAGAAAAAAGAAAAAAAAAATGAAAATGGTATTTATCGTCTCTATTAGTCCTTAAGACTTCTATCGAGAAACTTTTTAGCACGATAAACTGTATTTACTCTTATTGTCCTCGTGATGGTCTTGGATCGTCATGAGTGATTGCAGTTACTTTCAAATGTCCTTATAATGTATTATTGCTTAAGGTTTTATATTTAAACATTATGTCACCAAAGCTTTATGCTTACTTCGGTGTTTAAACATAAAGCTTAGTATCGAATTCTTGTAAGTGATCGTCTTTACTTTCCGTCCTCTGATTGTTCATAATAATTTTATCTAGCGAATTTGTATTCATGAGTAGCATGAGATATAATCTGCTTTACATACATGTCTTTACTTTCCGCCCTCTAATTGTCCTTAAGACTTTCATCAAGAGACTCTGTCCTCATTGAATAGGATGAGTTGATCGTTCTTACTTTTCTTATCCTTATTATATATCTTAAATCTTCAAAGTTCATATTTGGCAATATTGGTCTTAGCCTCGTCACTAAATTATGAACTCAGGTTTTAAGGTTATCCTAAGGAATATCCCAGAAAGACTAAAGGTAATGGATAGAATGAATTAATAAAATAATGATGAGATAGCTGAGAATAATAAACAAATGGACAAATATGGACTACAAATGGAGTAGAGACAAATAGATGAGTTAGTGATAAATAAAGTAAGTAAAAATGGTGGTAAATGCATATAAAGAGATGAGGGTCTCTGAACAATATTCTATTTGATGTTTGATTATATTGTTTGGTGTTTATGCTAATTTATGAAGTACTGTGTGTATATAGACTGTTTGCAGAAAAGAAGTCGGGGACTTCTTCTGAGAAAAGTGTAAGTATGGATTTACTTACTGAGATATGATGCTAGTTTTAATTAATTATATCGTTTACTGCGTTATTTTACCAAGTTTTTATAAATGTGAAGAGTAAGTATGGATATACTTACTAAGAAATGAAGTCGTGTTTCATTACTATAATGACTGTTGATTTATTTATTGTCTTGGATAACTGTTCATAAAATACATATTTTGTTTAAAAAATTATATAGCTAAAATGACGGCTATCAATCCAAAGACTATTAATAAATAAACAAGCTGGGAAGTAATGACTACAGGTGGATTAAGGAATAATGCCTACTAGTCTGAAAAACCAATAAAATTTACATAGTGGGAAGTAACAGCTTCTAAATCTAATACACTAAAAATGGGTTGGTATTTAACATATTAACGAGAGGTCTGAACAAAGATTATCATAAAACACAAACGAATCAGTCACTACGCCATACATTTATTACATGCATTCTCTCTCTTTTTATTCCCTTTGGTAACTTTTAATTGTTGATTTATGGGAACTTAGGGACTCACTTGTTTGTCTATGTAAATATGATGATGTCATCTTTACATAGACCATGATGCAGGAAATGAGGGTGAAGGCGAAGATCCTTTCTCCAATTTTGATGGTTTCTGAACCATCTTCTGAGAGCTTGATGCTTGTCTATGAGGAGTAAGCTTTACTTTGTATTTGTTTTATATGATCTCTATGTTGAATGTTTGATTTGTGTGCCACCTATGGCATATATTTTGGTGCACCTTGTGTGTACATGAGTTGTGTATTAAAACAAACGCTTTTGTTTATATAATTATGAGGTAATTCAGTCAGCTCACAAGTGTTATGTAGTTCATTTTTAGTGTTAAAAGAAAATATATATATATATATATATATATATCTACTGCAAGATTACATTTCTGATGTCGTAACGTTACATGGAAACTGAAGGTTTCTACTTACGGTTTTGTTGGTTCAAAATCTTGGGCATTACAACTGGTCTTTAACCGTTGCATTTGGAGAATATATTTATGTTATGATGCTTTAGTTTTGTTGTGATTGTTTATGAGATTATGGGTTTAATTAGTAGCTATCTCTGTTTGAAAGTGAAAAGTCTTGGGCATTATGGCTTTTTTTCGAAGAGTGAGATCCTTGAGTCTTATTCCTTATGGAATATAGCTGGGAGACGAACTATGAAGTTAATTACCAGTTGATTAATTTTACTAGGGCATTATATCACAACTTTCACAGCTTTCACACCTCCTTCCCAAGATTCCAATCACCATCTATACCTCTGCCACTCCAATCATCCTGGTGTGGTGTTGGTATCTCAACCTCTTGTTGGAGGGAATTATCAAACATGGAGCCAGCCAATCATTATGGCTCTCAATGCCAAGAACAAATTCGGATTAATTGACGTTACCATCTCTCCACCAACGAAATCCTCCATAGATTTTTCACAATGGAGCCGTTGCAACAATATGGTAAAATCTTGGCTATTAAATTCCATTTCTAATGACATTTGCACTAGTTTTATTTATTGCAACCTTGCTAGCAACTTCTAGTTGGATCTTAAAGAGCGATTCTGTAATAACCCCGACCCTCTTTCGAGGGTAGAATAGTCTTTACGACCTATGAGAATGGATAACTAGACGGGAATAATAAACACTTGATTTTTTTTTTACAGATGAAAATTTTATTTCTTGTTATTAAATAACTGCTTCTATGTTTTATTAAAACATCTGCTTTTAAATTTAATAAATTTATATCAATTTAAGTCCCACTTTTATACTATATATTTATATTAAAATATAAGGACCAGATTTTATATTTTTATTCAAAGTTTATTATCAAGAAAAAAAAAAAAAACTACCTGTTTTAATACCTTAAACCCTAGCCGTCAAATAACAAAACCCTACTCATATATATATTGATACCAAGTGTCGTCAACCCTTGCTATTCATTCTCGCAGCCGCACGTCTTTGTTTTTCTTCACAGGATTTTTGGTTCCCTGCTGTTAAGGTAGTGTTCTTGTCTTTCTCTTTTCTGTAATTTTCTTTTTGTGTAATCGTAGCAGCTGTCGCGTGTATCTTTTCTATTCTCTTCTACCCGCTTACCACCCAGCTATGTGAATGTCACCTTTGTTTTCTTGTCCTCTCTTTTATTTATTGATAGACCTCTGACAGCATATGGCTTGGCCTTTGACTTTTGTGCCTTCTCTTGTCTTGATTTGCTTTGAAGTCTCCAAGGTAATACTAATAGCTTCTCTTCCTTATTTTTTTTTTTTTTTTATTATTATTCTTTCTCTCTTTTTGTTTTACAACTTACAAGCCTCCCACCTTATGACTCACCTTTCTACTTTTTAGCATTTGTCTTTTCTTTTACGTGATTTCACTCCAATTGTTAGTATGACCGTAAAGTTTCCCTCTGCAGTACCCATGCTCGGCCTGTCAAAATTGGTTTAAGAATCATTATTATTTATTCATTTATTTATTTTCTTTTTCTCTACCCTCTCTTTCAGCACAGTGACATCTTAACATTGATTTGGATTTTTGTTTCTTTTCCTTCTGGTCTAAACCGTAGCATAAGGGATTGATCTGATTTATTTTTTTATTTATTTTTTTTTCTAGCCGTGACTAGTCCTTCCATGGCATGTTTGTATTACATTTTTTTTGTTGTCTTAAAAATGTTCCACAGATAAACAAAAATATATATATATATATATATATATATATATATATATATATATATATATATATATATATATATATATATATATAGATTTCATGCAAGGGGTTCGAAAGTTCTTATAAATCACCGAGCCTTTAATAAATTATTTTGAATAGACGTATAGTTTTGTAATACTTGAAATTATCAAAATTATATGACTTTAGTAGGAATTCTTTTTTTATGACCATTGTCTTTATTGAACTGTATTTTTAATATCAGTAAAAGAAAATGTATTAATACTCATTTAAGGATTTAATTGTGAATCGAGTAATGTCGTTAAATGTACCTAGGGAATCTATTCTCAGTAGGTTAGCAAAGCGAACCTTAGTGATGTTAGTGCGTCATTTAGTGACTAGCTTATGGTATTAATTTATTTAAACCTGTATCAGGTGATTAGCTAGTCATCGAGATTTTCCAGCTACATATTTCACCCGGAGATGTAAGGGATCCTCTACCCCTTCTCAAATTGTTTATGTCATATTACTTTATCCTTTGTTTAAAGCATATTTACAATTAATTGTCCTTGTTTTATATTTCAAATTATATTGATGCATGAAGGACTGTTTTAAAAGTAGTTTTGAGATAAAAATTGTCGGTATCAATGTTAATCTTGAAATCACTGTTTTAAAAGAAGCTTTGGTTATAAAAGATTTTCTAGTTATTGGTAAATTGTGTAGTTAGTTTCCGAGATGAGAAATTACAGCTTTTGAAATTAATGAGAAAAGGAGAGCAAAAACCCTCCCCACACGTGGCCTCCAGAGTTATCAAAGGAATAAGAATAATTTTTGAAAATGAGGCACGTGTGTGTGGAGAAGATTATTATTTTGGCCCCAGAGATATTTACAGAGATTTACAGAGTTGAAGCTCGGTACCGTTGCTTGGATGGAAGCGCAACCGCCCAAAGACTTAGAGAGAGCGGATCCGTCCCTATGTCATGCTAAGTGCACTTCAATTAATTAGCTGACGGGGCAGGGCCTGTGGCCACAGTTTACCTGCCTGAGGTCGCAGTAGACCGCGCAACCCTAGTACACAGGGCGTAATAGTGTACATGGGCCCTACATATGAGAAATTTATTTATCAACCAGTAATTTTATATGTTAAGTAAAATGCCGAATTTTTATTTGTATTCTAGAAATTTAGATTTGAAGTGTATTTTTAATAATTGTTTTAAAAAAAATGAAGTTAACTCAACCGTTTTATGGTTGAGGGTTGTCTTACTGAGCATTTCTCGCTCACCCCTTATTTTTGTTTTGTTTTGTTTTCAGGTTATGAACAGAGAGACCTAGGCGGCCGGGATGGGATCTAGGCTAGCAGTAGAATATTTTTTTTTTTTTTTTTCTGTTACCTTAATAAGTGCACTCGCACAATAAATTCAGTTTTCCTTTGCACTTTCATTTATGGTATCAAACAGTATTACTCTTTTCGAAATAAACGTTCCGCATTTATTAAAGCTATGAGTTTTCAAATTTTTATTATTCTCTTTATTTAATTTAATTTAAATCAGCATATTAGCTAGGCAATTGGCAGACCTTACGAATCTTTGCAGTTTAGTGTATGAAAATGGACGAACCTAACCCTTAGCGGTTTGGGGGCGTTACAGATTCTCCCAAGTGAATGGCCCTTACATGTTTCAAAGTGCAAGACATCAGCCATCTTATTCAGGGCACTATGTCAAACATTCGATGTTTCCTGAAAATCAATGTTAACCTACTATCCACCTCATTCAGCCTTATCCCCTCATTTCCTCACCTATATAAGCCACCCTCACACCTCTCAGATGTCTCCACACACCCATGCATCCTTGCTACCTTATTTCTTGAGTGAGAGAGAGATTTTAGAGAGAGAAGAGGTGATCTTGGTGTTGTTCAGCTTCATTTGAGGTAAACCACAAACCTTAAACTCCTTTTCATGTTAATAGTATCCTAACCATGTGTTATAAATGAACCTTTAATGTACCAAAATTTGTTTATAAATAATATTTCTTAAAAAAAGAAGAATATTTTCTAACAAAGCTATGAGTTTACAAGTATTTTTGATAAAAGTTTATGTTGGCATGATTTAACATGTTATATTGAAGCTATTTTGAGCCTTGGTTCTAAAGGAAAATGGTTTGAGTTTGAGTTTTGAATTTTTCATGCATTATGGTACCTCCCGAGTATCTGATGTACTTGACTGAACGTTCAACCCTTTTGTTGGTCGAATGCTCGACCCCGATGTCGAAAGTTCAACAGTGGTCAGAAAGGGATAATTAGGGTTTTAATTATGGGTTAGAGTAATAAGGTTGTGGTTAGGGTTTCTACGTGCTTGGGTTAGGACTCTTATTGTATTATGTTTAATATTATGGTATGTTTCGCAATAACAAGAGTTCAAGATGTCCGAGCCTTTTAATAAGCATTTGAGGTAAGTAAATACTTATTAAATTGGTCTCTTTTTAACGTGCGATATGTCTGCTGACTGAAAGCATTTTATTCTTCATAATAATATGTTGTGAGCCTACTGTTTTTATATTACTTCGTAATGAGTAAAACTTATTTTACAATGTGAATAAATTAACAATATTTGCATTGTTTGACTTGGTACACCAGTATGTGCAGTAGGACAGCCATGGGCTTACTGTACGAGGCTTGACGTTGTGGTCATAGAGGTTACTTGGAATGATGTTTGGTCTCGAATTCAATGGTTCTTGTGACCGACGCAACCATGCTTGAGTGGTGGTTACTATAGACGGACGTTATTAGCAGTATGGGTTACCTGAGGTTGGAGTCGGTCGAGCTGCTAATAATGGATGGTAGCGTACAATATTTAGGGCAACAATATTGTATTACAGGTTTCTTGAAACAGCACCAACCTTGTCGGGAAGGAATTAATATCCTAGGTAGACTATATGGAGAATAGCTATGACTTTATGTAATATGTATCACATGTTTTTTTCCTGCATTAAAATATTAATGTTGTTACTAGAATTGTGCCTCATTGTCTATTTAAAACAAATTATTTTTCTATTTGGGCGTAATAACAAAAGCAATACACTTCATTTGTGAAAACCCACACTTAAGATTCCAGATATATAAACTATTACTTAAGGCTCATTGAATAGTCAGTTTTGTAATTATTTATTTACTAAGTCATGGACTTATGCATTTATTTCACTTCCACTGTAAAACACCTCGGTGTTTTAAGGTTAGCAGGTTTCGTGAGAATAGAGTAAGAACTTCATTTGGGATGAAGACACCATGCAGATAACTCATGTGGTCTAGTTTGGGTAAATTGATTTTAATTGTTATAATAATTGCAAAGCTCAAATTTTAGTATTTGTCACGAGCTTGGCTCAAGCTTGAGCTTGTTGAAATTTTAAATGAGTCAAACTTGGACATACACTACTTACTCAAGCTCGGCTCGTTTACAGCCCTAATGACATTAATGCTAATGACCATATGTTTTGTTCTCCCATTGCCTTGAACCAATTCTATCCTATTCATGGTCGCATTGTCCAATTACCTGATAGCTCTTATGCTTCAATAACACACATTAAATCTATGATTTTTTCCACATCACTTGTTCTTCATATTGTCCTTTGTGTTCTCACTTTTCCTTTAACCTAATCTTCGTACACACACTATGTCGAGCAAGGAAAGTATGCCCATGAAATACTTGAAGATACATGCTTCCTTGGTGCCAAACCTAGTACTTTTTCCATTGAGTAAAATATGGCACTCAGTCACCATGATGGAGACCTCATTGCGGATCCATCGTCATATCGTCGACTAGCTGGTAAGTTGATTTATCTTTAATCAGTAGACCAGATTTGGCCTATGTAGTGCAGGTGCTGAGTCAGTTTATGGACAAGCGACACACATCCCACCTAGATGTAGCACATAAAGTGTTACAGTACATCACACAATCTCTAGGACAATGAATTCTCTTATCAGCCACAACCAACATCCAATTACATGCATTTTGTGATGCAGATTGAGCACGATGCAGAGACATTCAACGTTCAATCACTTTGGATATTGTATATTCCTTGGAAGCTCACCAATCTCTTTGAAAATAAAGAAGCAAACAATAGTATCCCGTTCTTCAGCTAAAGTGAAATACAAAGCTATGGCCTTAACCTACTGTGAAATCATCTAGTTGAAACAACTGTTGGCAGACCTCCATATCTCACATCCACAACCAGGGAAATTGTATTGTGACAACAAATCGGCCATCCAGATGGCCTTGGATCCCATATTTCATGAAAGAAAAAAAAAATAGAGATAGACTGCCACCTCATTCAGGAAAAGTTGCATAATGACACAATTTAAACTTTCCACATACCTACCACTCAACAACCCGCTAATCTATTTACTAAGGAACTGGGTTCGACATAATTCCATCACCTACTTGGCCACTTAAGTGTCATGAATATCCACTCTTGGGGGGGGGGGGGGGGGGGGGGGGGAGAGAGAGTTTTGAGGAAAGAAATATGACCAAAGAATAAAAATAACTACCAACGTTCACAAATCAAGTAAGAAATGAAGGAAAACTCTAACGTTCACATTCCCTTTATAACATTATTTTCCATATCACACAAATTACGTAACCCAAGTTTCTTGTATAAATACCCACCATGTAAGTCGATTGTCATCAAGTAATACACTGTGTTTTCTTCTTCATTCGTTTCTCATTGGTTATATCTGGTTTTATCAAAGTTGGAAATTAAGAAACAACTTTGGTGATATTGAGAAACTTGTCAATTTACACATCATATCGACAAAGCGTACCTCCAATTTTCATGGATCTTTTATCTTTGGCTAAACCAGCTTCATGGTTCATTGCAGAGGAGAAGTTTTCAACGAATAGAAACAATAAAAGTAGTGGAATGATCCTATACAACAATGAGAAACATGAGTGAAATAAAACCTATAGCCAATCTTTGGATGTAGACTTAAAAACATTGTCCTCCCCCTTCTTAGATGATGATGCTCCACCCCATGGTTGAAACCTTTTAGATATAGTCTCCTTAGCAGGCCATAAAGTGTCTTCACATTTTTCAATATAAATGTCCTCCTCATCACCACCTATTACTTCAAAGTCACTCTTTGAGAATCTCTTCCTCATCCCTACCAGACTGTTGTACAGGCTGTTGCTCAGGCACTTCCTCTTCATCCCTCCTCATTAGCCACTTGTGTATTTCTTATGTCATCATCATTAATTTCCATCTCACCAATAAATTGAGGTAAGAGCAATGATGGAGGCAATACTTCAACCGAGATTGGTTCAACTATCTCATACACAAATAAGTGCAATTTCTTTGTCCCATCCTTAGTTAACACTTTCAGCGTCTTGATGATGTCATTGTCTTTAGTAAGTTCATGAGTATCTTCATTTAGTTTCATGGACTACACCTACCCCAAGTACAATTCGAGTATGCTTGTAATATCCCAAAAGCATAGACGATCTACATTTAAACCCTCTACAATCAGTACTTCTCCTCCTACATATTCCATTTGTGGTCTAGAGTTCAGACAATTACCCATAATGATAAATTGTGAGATCAATAGTTGATTCATCCATTTTTACACCAAAAATCAAATAGGTTGAAAAATAAAGAGACTTCTAATTTACGGTGTGCGTGTGTGTGTGTGTGTGTGTGTGTGTGTGTGTGTGCGTGTGTGTGTGTGTGTGTGTGTGTGTGTGTGTGTGTGTGTGTTTGTGTGTGTGTGAACCGCATGTAACAAAATATCATAAGTGCGGAATTTAAATGAGACAGATATTTTGTTAACGAAGTAAAAACTCAATTAAGAGAAAAATCACTTCAGGGCAGCCAAACCCAAGTGAAAAATGAAATTGACTTCTATAATAAATAGCAAGTGTGTGCACAAAGTGTTAACAAAAATAAATAATGCGGAAAATAAACAACACAAGAATTTTTGTTAACGAAGTGGAAACTCAAGATGAGAAAAACCACTCCGAGGCAGCCAAACCCAGGATATCCACTATTCAGAAGACAAGATTAGATACAAGATAGTAACACTCACATACTCCTGATGCAGTGGTCGTACCTTGCTATCTAACGTGTAACCCAACACGAACGCCTCCCAACCAGGTCTCCTACCTGAAGGGGTCTTCAATGGAATCTTTTATCTTAGGGCCGACCCCTAAGATAGACTTCAGTTGTAGTGCAATAACAGCACACTTGCAACGGCTTGAAAAAGAACAAATCAGCTCTAATAACTTCACAAAATAACTCTCTAAGCTCTGAAGGAATTCAATACCGAATTCTTGCAGTTCTCAATGCCTAGGGGCCTCTATTTATAGGCTGAGGGTTCAAATGGGCGACTGCTGTGATATGTACAGACGCCGTCCGAATGGTGAACCTGAGCCGTCCGGACAGACAACTGTGCGACAGAATTTCCAAGATTTTGCTGAAAATCATTCCTGTTTGAGAGCCGCGTCCGAACAGTGAGGCACTGTCGTCCGGACGGTTGCACATCCGCTGCAAGTAATTTCCATATAAGGCTTTCGCGCGTCTGGACCAAGGGGGATGGCCGTCCGGACGGTTAATCTACAACACGCAATTTCCATAACTGTTTAGCGCGCGTTCGGACCATGATCGGCAGGCGTCCGGACGGTTGAAGTTGAATACGTAATTTCCATATCTGTTGAACGCGCATCCAGACCAATCTGACTGACGTCCGAACGGTTGTATTTGAATTGCGATTCTTGCCTTATGTATGAGCGCGTCCGGACGGGAATCCACGTTGTCCGAACGGTTGTATCAATCTTCCCTTATTTGAACTTCGAAAGAAAATCTGAAGCTGATCGATCACTGGATGTCATCCGGACGGGCTGCTGAGTCGTCCGAGCGGATGCAAGCTGGAACAAAAGCTTCTCGATACAGTGAAGGGTCTCGACGGAAATCCACGTCGTCCGGACGAATGGTGCTTGGTCTGTCTGGCGTTCGGACGGTATGGTAAGTCGTCCAGATGGCTAGAACTGTGGACAGATTAGCGTCCAGACGGGATGACACGTCGTCCGGACGGCTGGCAGGGAACCGACTTTTCTGACTTGCAGAATCTTCTAAAACACTTCTGAATAGCAGAATCCCTGTTAAACATCATCTTTACATACAAGTGAATTTGTCCAAACAGAATAAGGCCAATCACAAACTAACAAACTCCCCCTTTGGCC
The DNA here is from genome assembly GCF_958979055.1 of Alnus glutinosa. Lineage (NCBI taxonomy): Eukaryota > Viridiplantae > Streptophyta > Magnoliopsida > Fagales > Betulaceae > Alnus > Alnus glutinosa. The sequence continues at coordinate 9,091,563 of NC_084898.1, read as the reverse complement.
ATTCTGGGACAAAAATCACTTGACTAGTTTGGAAATACATTCCAGGTCCAAAAATAAAAATTACTCCCCCTTTTTGTCACAAAGGGACAAAGGGTAAAATAGAGTAATAAAAGTTACAACACAACCCAAATTACTCCTCCTAACGGTCTCAAAAGGACCAGGGTAAACAGAGTAATATTAGTCCACGAGTTTAAAGTTTACAACGAAAAAGGACTAAAGAAACAACAAGCTGAACAGTAGAAAGAAGAGCAACGTGGTTAGGTCTTTCATAAGTATAATGGCACACGCATGGATCCCTGTCTGAGAAACTAGTCAAAGAGCATGTCAAAATTATGCAGACATATAGTTGATAGACAAGGATAAAATAGGCAAAGATTCCCCTGCAAACATAATAATGAAAATAGCTTTATTGGCTCATGCAATGTGTGGGTGTGTGAAGGCTTTTCCTATAAGGTATGACTATCAATGAGATGACAAATGGCAACCAGATTTTCTGACCAAGAGAGAAAACCAGTGAAAGATTAGTCAAAAGTTAAACTTTATAACTTACTAGGGCCTAGCCACCCTCATCTGATATACTCCCCCTGAGATGCAGCACCTAATTGTTTTACTTGTACCATGAAGGACAAAGTAAAAATTTTTACTTGCACATAGAGGGCAAGGCATATAGCAAATTCAGCACATAAGCAGTGAAGATAGAATTTAAGGAGCATAATCCATATGATTTACTACTTGATTCTTATGGTGCTGCAATCTAAAAAGGATGCTAGAGTTTTTAGGTTCTAGGTTCAACTAGCATGTGGTCAATTTGGCCATCTTATCAAAGACCTCTTCTCTTATCCAAAAATTCTAGAAACACAAAGTCAGAGAAGGAAGGATGTACCTTTAGGGAGTCCTGGATAGTACACATTTTCTTCGCATGAGGAAAGAAGCTATCAATCATTACAAGTGAGCAGGAACACTTTGCATATGTCAGGCTTATGTTCTCAACCATATGTAAGAATAATTCATTAATGCATAATGAACTAGTAACCCAAAGAGAATACATGAGATAGCTGACATACCTTAGAAGGGACCAACCTGCTACAAAAACTCCCAATTTTTTTTTTTTTTATATAAAAAAAACAACATCATGCTATCAGAGGACAAGACAAAAATCTCACCCTAGCATGGAAAAGCATGTCTAGGACATGTCACAAACACCAATGGCTTTCTGAAGGGACTCAAACCTGCTGCCATCTAGAGGTTTGGTAAGAATGTCAGCCAATTGGTTTTCAGTGGGGATGAAAGAGAGAGATACTACCTCGGATTCCACAAGATCACGCAAGAAGTGATGTCTGATATCAATGTGCTTGGTTCGAGAGTGCTGAACTGGATTCTCGGAGATCTTGATAGCACTAGTATTATCACAATTGATAGTCATAGTATCTTGAGAGAATCCGTAGTCGCCTAGTAGTGTCTTCATCCACAATAATTGGGTACAACAGCTACCCGCAGCAATATATTCAGCCTCAGTAGTGGAGAGAGATATATAGGCTTGTTTCTTGCTCATCCAGGCTACAAGATTGTTCCCCACATAGAAACATCCTCCCGAGGTGCTCTTTCTATCATCAGCATTACCAGCCCAATCTGTATAAGAGTATCCTGCAACAACAAGATTTGTTTCTCTAGAATACCAAATGCCATACAGAAGGGTATCATTTACATACCGGATGATATGCTTGACCGCAGTGAGATGTGATTCCTTAGGATTTGCCTGAAAGCGAGCACAAACTCCCACACTGAAGGCAATGTCTGGTCGGCTGGCTGTAAGATACAGGAGACTCCCTATCATACTTCTATAATGGGATGGATCAACGGATTTTCCTGCAAGATCACTGCTAATCTTGACACTGGTGCTCATAAGAGTTCAGGCACGACTCTTTCCATCCAAACCAAACCGTTTAACCAGATCCTTAGCATACTTGGACTGAGAGATGAAGATGCCTTCAGCAGTTTGCTTGACTTGAAGGCCATGAAAATAGTTCAGCTGACCAATCATGCTCATTTCAAATTCCTGCTTCATTTCTTCAGAAAACTCATGGGCAAGAGAGTCTAAGGTAGCTCCAAAAATGATGTCATTAACATAGATCTAAGCAATGAGTTTGTGAGTACCTTGATTTCTGATGAACAAGGTTCGATCAGCTTGTCCCCTTGTAAATCCCTTAGCCAAGAGATAAGTGGTGAGACGCTCATACCATGCCCGAGGAGCCTGCTTAAGCCCATATAAAGCCTTCTTCAGCTTGTACACATGATGGGGATGATGAGGATCTTGAAATCCCTTCAGCTGTTCTACATAAACTTCTTCTTGAAGAACACCGTTCAGAAAGGCACTCTTTACATCCATCTGATACAGCTTGAACCCAAGATGACAGGCAATGGAGAGAAGAATTCTGATGGATTCTAACCTGGCAACTGGAGCAAAAGTTTCATCAAAGTCTACTCCCTCTATCTGAGTGTATCCTTGGGCAACAAGACGGGCTTTATTCCGAACCACAGTGCCATGCTCATCTGTTTTATTCTTGAAAATCCACTTAGTACCAATGATATTTTGTTCTGTAAGACGGGGAACCAAGGTCCAAACATAATTTCTAGTGAATTGATGGAGCTCATCATGCATGGCAGACACCCAGCCTTCATCCTGTAGGGCTTCATCAACTTTCTTGGGTTCTGTCTGAGCAAGGTAGCAGTTGTAGGAGACTTGATTAGCTACTTCACTGTTAGGCTGAATGACTCTGTTTCTTAGCCTACGCCCTTCATCTTTGGTCCCAAGGAGCTGTTGTGGAGGATGATTGTGCTTTACCCATGACCGCTTGGGAGGATTTGCAGGAGTATCTTCATCTTTAGAAGTACTGGAAGTTGTATCTGAAGCCGTGAGAGGGGAAGGAGGCTCATCCGGAGTCACACTTGGAGATGCCTTGTCATTATCAGTTGTTCCATCTGTAACTTCAACTGAGGCAAGCTGATTTTCTTCCCTGCTACTTGGTCTTTCAACCTCTTCATCATCAATGACGACATTTATGGATTCCATCACAGTCTCGGTTCTTTTATTGAAAACTCTGTAAGCACGACTGGTTGAGGAATATCCCAAAAATATGCCTTCATCGCTCTTTGGATCAAATTTCCCAAGATTCTCCCTGTCACGAAGGATATAGCAATTACTTCCAAAGGTTCTGAAATACTTTATTGTGGGTTTTTTACCTCGCCAAATTTCATAGGGAGTCTTGCTTGTTTCAAGCCTCAGATAGACCCTGTTGATAATATGACACGCAGTGTTCACAGCTTCTCCCCAGAAGTGTTGAGCAAGATTCTTTGAGTGGATCATCACACGAGCCATCTCCTGAATTACCCTGTTCTTTCTTTCAACAACTCCATTCTACTGAGGGGTGATAGGAGAAGAAAATTCTTGCTTGATTCTATATGAGAGACAGAATTCTTCGAACTTGGAATTTTCCAATTCTCTTCCATGATCACTGCGAATTCTCATAATCTGGCAATTTTGCTCAACCTGAATCTTCTTGAATAAATGTTGAGCTGCATCAAAAGCATCAGATTTTTCCCGAATAGGAATAACCCATGTATATCGAGAGAAATCATCCACAATTACCAGAATATACCTTTTCCCACCTAGACTAGCAGTTCTAGTGGGACCCATGAGATCCATGTGCAGTAATTCTAAATTTCTGGAAGTTTGAATACCTGAGGTCTTCTTATGGGCTGCTCGAGTCTGTTTCCCTAGTTGGCAAGAACCACAGATTCCTTTTCCAGTCTTCTCCATTTTGGGCAGACCTTTAACAATGTCTTTGCCTGCAATTTTCAACATACCAGAAAAATTCAGATGCCCTAACCTTTGGTGCCACAGCTCACTGTCATCTATGGTTGCCTTGTTGCAAAAAATCTGAGGATCTGTAGTAAGACCAGGAAGACCATAGTAATTGTCAGCAGTTCTTTCTCCCCCCATAAGCCATTTGCCACTGCTGTCAAATGTGTTACATTCCTTCTTGGAGAATTGCACTACCAAATCATTGTCGCAGAATTGGCTGATGCTGAGGAGATTTGCCTTGAGCCCTTCTACATATAAAGCTTCCTGAGATGTTCCGAGACCTGGAATGTCGATGATTTCTTTTCCAATGACTTTGGATTGGCTTCCATCTCCATAGGTGATCCGTCCACCTTTGCCCATTTGAACTTCTTTCAGTAAAGTCTTGTCACCTATCATGTGTTTAGAACATCCACTATCCAAATACCACAAACAAGTATCAAGAATTTTCAGTGCAGTATGAGAAACTAAACACAGATTATCTTCCTTTTTTACCCAAACTTGTTTTGAAGCTTTCTAATGATTATTGACCAGGACAGATCTTTTCTCATTAGGGGTGAGGTATGCTAACTTCTCACTAATGAGCTTAACTTGATCACTTAACATTTCAACTTGTTCTTTAAAGCCTGGTTCATCTTTTCTAGGGACAAGAGTTTTGTTCCAGGGTTTTTGAGACCTAATCTGGAAACAATTTTAGCGAATATGACCAGTAATACCACAGTGGTGACATGTGGGTATAGACTAATTTACCCCTTTACCCCCACAAACAGATTGAGTATGGTTATGAGACATGATAGGCTTAATGAACATGGTTCTATGAATAGACATATCATGAGAAATAGAATCAACTTTATCCATACTCAAATTAGACATGATAGAAGTCAAAAATAACACTCAAGAAATTAATCTTCTCAGAGTGTACCAACCTCCGATACTAATTGAAAACTGAAATTGACTTCTATAATAAATAGCAAGTGTGTGCACAAAGTGTTAACAAAAATAAATAATGCGGAAAATAAACAACACAAGAATTTTTGTTAACGAAGTGGAAACTCAAAATGAGAAAAACCACTCCGGGGCAGCCAAACTCAGGATATCCACTATTCAGAAGACAAGACTAGATACAAGATAGTAACACTCACATACCCCTGATGCAGTGGTCGTACCTTGCTCTCTAACGTGTAACCCAACACAAACACCTCCCAACCAGGTCTCCTACCTGAAGGGGTCTTCAATGGAATCCTTTATCTTAGGGCCGACCTCTAAGATAGACTTCAGTTGTAGCAGCAACAGCACACTTGCAACGGCTTGAGAGAGAACAAATCAGCTCCAATAACTTCACAAAATAACTCTCTAAGCTCTGAAGGAATTCAATACCGAATTCTTGCAGTTCTCAATGCCCAGGGGCCTCTATTTATAGGCTGAGAATTCAAATGAGCGACTGCTGTGATATGTATGGACGCCGTCCGGACGGACAACTGTGCGACAGAATTTCTGAGATTTTCGTTGAAAATCTTTCCTGTTTGGCGTCCGGACGGTGAGGCACTGTCGTCCGAACGGTTGCACGTCCGCTGCAAGTAATTTCTATATAAGGCTTTCGCGCGTCTGGACAAAGGGGGATGGTCGTCCGGACGGTTAATCTTCAACACGCAATTTCCATAACTGTTTAGCGTGCGTCCGGACCATGATCGACAGGCGTCCGGATGGTTGAAGTTGAATACGCAATTTCCATATCTGTTGAACGCACGTCAGGACCAATCTGACTGACGTCCGGACGGTTGTATTTGAATTGCGATTCTTGCCTTATGTATGAGCGCGTCAGGACGGGAATCCACGTCTTCCGGACGGTTGTATCAATCTTCCCTTATTTGAACTTGGGAAGAAAATATGAAGTTGATCGATCACCGAATGTCATCCGGACGGGCTGCTGAGTCGTCCGGACGGATGCAAGCTGAAACAAAAGCTTCTCGATACAGGAAAGGTCCGGACGTAAATCCACGTTGTCGAGACGAATCATTCTTGGTCTATCTGGCGTCCGGACGGTATGGCACGTCGTCCGGAAGGTTGGAACTATGGACAGATGAGCGTCCGGACGGGATGACACGTCGTCCGGACGGCTTGCAGGGACCGACTTTTCTGACTTGCAGAATCTTCTGAAACACTTCTGAATAGCGGAATCCCTGTTAAACAACATCTTTACATACAAGTGATTTTGTCCAAACAGAATAAGGCCAATCACAAACTAACACCAAGAATTTCATTATTCAAAAGACAAAGCTAGTAACAAGACAGTAACGCTCACATACCCATATGCAACGATCGTATCTTGCACTCTGACACGTAACCAAATGTGAACGCCTCTCAACCAAGTCACCTACTTGAAGGGGTCTTCAATGGATTCCTTTACCTTAGGGCTCCTCCCTAAGATAGACTTCAAAACGAGCAAGTCACACACTGGAAAACCCTTAGAGAGCTAGCAGATCTTCACAATTTCTACCTAAACACCCTCTTTAAGTACAGAATAATTTAATACTGAATTCATGAATTTTACATGCCCAGAAGCCTCTATTTATAGGCTTAAGAAAACCTAAGTCGAGTCTAAATCAGACTTCTCTAGGCCGCGTCCGGACGGAAGTTGAGTACATTCAGACGGAGAACTACAACTGCCTTCCATACCGCGCTTCATGCGTAAATTTCAGTTTCAACAGCCGGACGAAGTTGCCCTTATGTCTAGACGGTTGCTAGTTGTTTCCGTGTTTGAAAAGGAATTCTGAAATTTCTCGAACTCTGGATAGCGTCAGGACCCACTCATCTTTCGTCCAAACGCTGGGCCATCCGAAAGTTTCTCTTGGCCATCTAGATAGTCAAGTTGTAGCATTTTGTATTAGTTTTCCAATGACACCAATTTCATCTCAATCCAATAATTGAGCAAAACGTTATGATAAAAATACTGAGATATGTGCAGAATCTTCCTAGAAATCGAAAATTGCCTTCTTGATGCTTGTGACATTGATACTTGTCATATTAAGGCTCTTCCCATATTGGATAAATAATCTCTAAATATGCTGAAGACTTTGAAGAATACGGCAACCATGTATAAAGCAGCAACCTTACATGGCAGTGATATAAATGAGAGTTTATAACTAGCTTTGTCTTCTGAATAGTGGATATCCTGGGTTTGACTGCCCCGGAGTGGTTTTTCTCTTAACTAAGTTTCCACTTCGTCAACAAAATATCTGTCTCCTTTGATTCCGCATTTTGATATTTTGTTGCACACTATTGCACACACTTGTTTATATTAGAAGTCCAATAATTTTCAATTTTTAGACTCTATGTGATATCCTGATTTTTCAAGATGTGCAGTGATTTGTGCGAGGTCTTGGATGTTGTCTCATGTCTGAGAATGTAATTCTGATTTTTAAAACAGTCCAATAGCATTGCAAAAATATACAAAGATATAAATGAGAGTTAAGTATTCAATAAACACAAATTTCCCTACAGATAGAAATTTTAAATAAATTACTCAACTCATGCAATGCGTATATGTGTGAAGACTTTCTCCATAAGGTATGAAATTCACTGATATGACTTAAAGCAACCGGATTTTCTAAACAAGAGAGAAAATCAATGAAAGATCAGTCAAAAGTCAAACTTTATTATTTACTAGGGCCTAACAACCCTCATCTGATACACTCCCCCTAAGATGCAGCACCTAATTGTTTTACTTGTACCATGAAGGACAAGGTAAAATTTTACTTGCACCATTTAGGACAAGATATAAAGCTAATTCAGCACAGAAGCAGTGAATATAAGCACAAAATTCATAATAGTAATTGCTTGATTCTTTTGATGCTGCAACCTAGAGAGTGCCAGAATTTTTAGGTTCTAGGTTCAACTAGCATTTTGGTCAATTTGACCATCTAATCAAAAACATCTCTCTCATTAGATTTTCCAGAAGCAAGAAATCAAAGAGGAAAATGATGTACCTTAGGGGAGCCTTGGATAGTGCACATTTTCATCGCATGAGGAAAGTAACTATCTATCATTAAAATGCAACAGGAAAACTTAGCAGATATCATGCATAAACTCTCAATCATATATAAGAATATTTAATCAATGCACAATGAACTGAGATATCAGGCAAAAACACATGCAATATCTAAAAAGCTCTCAAGAGAAAAAAATAAAATTCCGCATCTTCTCCCCCAATTTTTTTCTTTTTTTTATTTTGTTGAAAAATGAGACAGAAAAACAACAAGAACATGCTTATGGAAAAGGAAATAACATCTAGTCCTAGCATGTAAGGTAAAACCAAACCTGTCCTCATGGAGAGAGGTTTAGAAATACCAAAATAGAAAAGCAGCCGTCCGACGTGCTTTTAACTGTCATCCCCAAAAAAATATCTACAGAAGTTTCTCAAGATGGCAAGAGAAAATATTGGGGGATAAAATAAACGGTTCCTCAAACAGAATGCAAGGCATGAATAAGATATGACAAGATAAACAATACAATGCAAACATACCTGACATGCACTAGAATTTAGGAACCAAAATCCTATGCATGGGAGACATCACCTACTAGGTAAGTCAACTCCCCCTCAAGGGGTAAATGGTCTCATCCTTCCTTACCCATACCTTCTCTACCTGTGAGGCAGGGGTGTGAGTCATGTCCCAATTGATCAGTCTGACTAGGACATTCTTCATCATGTTGACAAGCCCTTCATTGGTCTGATTCTTCTTGGGCTTGTGAGGCTTCACTTTGAAGCATTCGGCTTTGACATGGCCATACTTACCACAGTGATGGCATGAGGGAGAATCCCTTTAAGGATAATGTCGTTGTTGCCAAAAAGCATGATGAGGCTTGGAAGGTTTAGAGCTAGACTTACCTGTCTTTTGCTCGATTTTCCTTATCTGAGGCTATTGATGTCGGATCTAAGGACAGTGTGGCCTGATGTGTCCAGAGACACCACAATGATAGCAGGTAGGCTGACTTCGTTTGCTAAAATGCTTCTTGAAAGACTATGCAAATTTAAGATTAGCATTTTCACAGATAACAAAGTCCTTACCTCTTAAAGATATATGCCTCTTATGGGGAGGGACATATTTATCTGAAGAGGTTTTCTCAATAAAGCCCTTTCTGGAATCCTCATGCTTCTTCCAAGGTCTGTGGGATTTTAACAGATAACACTTTGGTCTAATATGACCAACCTTCCCACAATGATGACAAATAGGAACAAACTTTCCTTGTGTTCCCGAATCCTTGGAGTTAGGCTTCACGCAGTTATTTAAGCAAGAATTTTCAAAACAAGCTGCATCTACTATCACAGGCTTAATATCAACAGAACCTAATTCAGAATCAAAAGCATGTGAAGTAGAAGTACTTAAATCAGAAGTCAAACCAGGCTTGTTAGAAATATCTGAATGAATACACAACATGATTTTCAAATTATCACTTGAGAATTTTTTTAAGATATTTTAAGATTCCTTTAATTTAGTATCAAGTGTATCAATAATGTCAAATAGCATGGTATTCTCAGATTTCAAAGTATCAATCAAAGCATGTGATTCAGATAATTGAACAATCAAAGACTCTTTTTCTTGCTTCACCTTTTTGAGCTCTTTTGGAGAAACAATTTTATCCAATTTAGCATAAACTTTAGAGAGCTCAATATCATAATTTTCTTCAAGTAACTGAGAGAAATCCATGATAAAAGGTGTAATAAAAAATAGAAGTCACAAGAGATGAGGATCACACTCAGGAAATAAATCCTTAACAGAGTGTACCTGCTCTGATACCAATTGAAAATTATTGGACTTCTAATATAAACAAGTGTGTGCAATAGTGTGCAACAAAATATCAAAATGCGGAATTAAAGGAGACAGATATTTTTTTGACGAAGTGGAAACTCAGTTAAGAGAAAAACCATTCCAGGGCAGCCAAACCTAGGATATCCACTATTCAGAAGACAAAGCTAGTTACAAAGCAGTAGCACTCACATACCCTTACGCAGTGGTCGTACCTTGAACTCTAACGTGTAATCCAACACGAACGTTTCCCAACCAAGTCTCCTACTTGAAGGGGTCTTCAATGGAATCCTTTACCTTAGGGCCAACCCCTAAGATAGACTTCAGTTTCAGCACAGCAACAACACTTGGCAATGGCTTGAGAGAGATCAACTCAGCACAACAACTTTAAAATATAACTCTCTAAGCTCTACGGAATTCAATACCGAATTCTTGTTGTTCTCAAGCCTAGGGACCTCTATTTATAGGCTGCAGGTTCAACTGAGCGTCTGGCTTGATAAAACCTAGGCGCCATCTGAACGGTAGTCATAGGGCTTCCAGACGAACAACTATGCGATCGGCTTTCCAAAATTTCGCTGAAATTCTTTCCTGATTTGAGCCGCGTCCGGACGGTGTTGCCCTGTTGTCCGGACGGTCGCACTTCAGCTGCATGCAATTTCCATATTGAGGCTTCGCGCATCCGGACCAAGGAAATGGTTATCCGGACGGTTGATTTGATACACGCAATTTCCATATAAATAGCTCGCGCATCTGGACCATGAAGACTGGCGTCCGAACGTCTAGATTTTGAATGCGCAACTTGCCTTATGGATGAGCGTGTCCAGACGGGAATCCACATCGTCCGGATGGTTGCAGCAATCTTCCCATATCTGTGTTTTGGAAGGAAATCCCATAGCTGGTCGAACACTGAGTGTCCTCCGGACGTGTTGTTAAAACGTCCGGACGAATGCAAGCTGGAGCAGTTCAAAGCTTCTCGACACAGAGGAAGGTCCGGACGGAAAGTTCTAGTCGTTCGGACAAATGATGCTTTGAACAGATGGGCGTTCAGACGGTATATCACGTCGTCCGGACGGATGTTGCTTGACTGATGAGCGTCCGGACGGAATACCACATTGTCCGGACGGATGTAAGAGATCTGACAACACTGTCTTGAAATCTACACAAAATCTTCTAGAAACATATCTCTGAATAAGACTTCTGAAAACTAACTGAACCCCTGATTAAAAGCATCATCGTTTATGTTACTGACTGATAAGTGTCCAAGCGTTTCACTAGGCCGTTCAGACAATAAACTCGGGATCTGACTTTTGTTGAGCTATTGACTTTGCAGAGTCTTCTTAGAGTCCAGGCATTCCTTCTTGATGCTTGTGACACTGATCTTGTCATAATAAGGCCCTCTCCATATCAGAGAAATAAACTCTGAATATTTGAAGACTCTGAACTGATACGGCATCCCTTGAAATCAGCAACATTACATAGAAGTGATTTTGTCCAACAAAATGCAGCCAACACAAAAACTAACAAAAACAATAAGTCTAATATACTTCACCTTTTTCATAATCTAATAAATAAATCCAGTACATAGACCATCCACAATCAGTCAATCAACAAAAAAACTTAAAAGTTCAGCACATTGAACTTATAAAACTTAAAAGTCCAACACACTACACACAAAAACTTAAAAGTTCAGCACATTGAAGACATTAAACTTAAAATGTCCAACAAACATAAAGCTTAAAAGTTGCATAAAAGATAAACCATTAAACAATAAAAGATAAACCAACATGCAACATCCAGCCACCAAAACATTAGACCAGCAGTCTCAGCACAACTGAATGCTCTAAACCATCAACCCAATATAGCAACACCTTCAACTAATCATCCTCAAGAAAAATGCCGACGTTCTTCAACGTTATTTCTACAAAAGAGAATGAAAAAAAAATGATTTACAATCATAATTCAAACTGATAAATAGAGCAAGTAAATTGTTAAATAAATTAACTTGTGAATAATAGAAAGTTTACATGATTCAAGCCTATAACTTTCAGCATCATCAACTATCTTTGAATCATAACAATTGCTATTGCTTATGGGTTCTAACCTTAACCAATTTTGTGAACATATCAAGGCTTCAATTGTACTTGGAGCCAACGAACTTCAAAAAGGTTCCAAACACACGCCCTCCGGTGCTAAACGCCGACTTTGAAGCAGCCGTTGTAATGGGAATGGCTAAAACATCTTGTGTTATTTGGGCAAGTATTGGGAATTTGGTTGAGTTCACTTTCCACCAATTTAAAATATCAAAATTAGCATTTAGTTTTTCTACATCCTCCATCAAATACCGATCTATTTCTAATTTGCTTTCTACATCACTTTTAGAAGCTAGGTACTTATGGAATTTATTCATGTAACTTATTCATGAAGTGAAGTGAATGATCACCACTCTCACTTTCATCTATTGTGATAGACGAAAATTGAGACGAATCATTAACATGATGTACTTGAGATGACCTCTCACCAATGATGTCATAGTGATCATATAACTTGTCAACGTGGTGCTTCAATTTTGTAATCATTCGAGTTGCTTGCTCAACATTGATAACTTCGTTGAACCAATAATCTAATGAATCCAATTTGGTGTGTGGATCAAGTACTACCGCAATAAACAACATCAAGTTGGCCCTATCAAGATCTCCACAATACTTGTTGTACTCCACCTTCATTTTTTTCCACCATGACACTCAATACATAATCATCACTCTCACTAAAAGCTTGTAAATGTGCTTGAATGCCACAAATCTCTTGGAAGTACATATTAGATGTCACATACAAAGAATCTGAAAGTTGCATGGTCACATCATAAACAAGTTTCAGAAACTTGAGAAAAACCCTAACATTTTCTCAATCATCGAAAGTAGGAGGTCCCAAACCCCTTCTGCCTTGCCTTTCCTCAAACAACGTTTAAAAAAAAAAAAAAGTTTTCATCTTCTTCTTCCATAAGTTGTAAAGCACTTTGACATTTTTCAACGGCTTCTAACATCTTATATATGGAGTTCCATCTAATTAAAACATCAAGACACAACAAACCCTTAAACTGAATTTGTCCTCTCTCCATACAACCCTTAAACTTCTCAAATCTTGAAGGTGAGGACTTCACATATTTCATCACATTTCGAACCTTGACAATAGAATCGCTAACCTCTTTCAAACCATTAGTCACAATGGACTTGTTTGGTAAGGGAGTGTGAGTTGGAGGTAGTAGTAAAAGGTGATAGATGTGATATAAAGTAAAAAGAATTTATATGGAAATGTGAAAAAGTTTTATATTGTAGTGAATTTTTTAATTTAAATAGTAATAAAAAATTATTGATGTGATATAAAGTTAGAATGTTTTAAAGTTAATTGTTCTTAGGAAAAGTGAAAAGAGGAAGGGAGAATTTTGTGTTCCTTGCCAAACAAGCCTAATAAGATTTAGTATGTGTGCACAACATCTCACATGCATAAACACATTATCCAATATGGTGTCCACCTTATCTCTCGTTCTCCTATTCAACTACTCAATAGCAATATCATTGGCACTAGCATTGTCAACCGTGATAGTAAAAATGCTACTAATACCCCATTCAAGCATACAAGACTCCAACTTCGTCACAATAGTCTCTCCTTTGTGATTAGGATGAAAGAAAAATATATAATTCTTTTGTGTAAATTCCAATCACTATCAATAAAATGGCAGGTGATACACATATAATTAAGGTTTTGCACCAAAGTCCATGTATCAGTGGTAAGACAAACCTTAGCACTGATTATCAAGAATATTGTCATCAACTTGTGCTTCTCATATATAAAGATCTTCATACAGTCCTTCATCACAGTGTAACAGGAAAAATTTGTAAACCTAAACTCAATTGTCTTCATGAACTTGTTAAATCCTTCACAAACTTAAAAGACAACTCATTCACAATTATCATCTTAGCCAATGCTCCCTTATTTTCTTAACATTGTATTTTGCAATGACAAGATTACCGACAGATCTTTTTCCCGCTTGTCCTTCCTTTTTAGCATTAAAACTCAACTGTGATTGTGACTTATCTAATTTGCCATACCTATAAGGATATTTCTTGCAACTATTCCTCAAATGTGATAGCATGAATGAATTACCTAGCCTTCTGGAGTGACAACTAAACAATTTGCTACAATAGTTGCATTTTGATTTAAGATCTTCGGGATCACTCCCCTCTACCTTGGTAATATTGAACTAGGATTTTGAGTACTAACATTTGCTGTAGGTCCATTATCAACACATTCAACATTCTCATGGGTTTCAATGGAAGACATAATGCTATCTAAAAGACTAGGACTAAAAGAAGGTGAAGCACCAGCAATCTAACCAATATTCTTAGCATCACTATTTGAATTACCATCCATGAATCTACACTTAGCTTTTTAAAAAAAAACAAAAATCATCAAATGCATATGCAATACACCTAACAAATTACATATACAAATAGATTTAGGATTCACATAATTCCCATTATGATTCATAACAAATACATATACAAATAAATAATAAAGGCCGTGTGACAGTGTCATATATAACCACCCAATAAATTACATATATAATCTTTCTTTTCTTTTTTTTTCGTAAAGTCCACATACCCCCCTCAAACTACTACTTAATTGACAATGTCAACTCCCAAACAATGTGCTTCCCAAACTACCAAAAATTGTTAATGTTCTCTCCAATAACGAAAATACCCTTAATAAAATTAAAAAAAAAAAAAAACTAAAAAGAAAAAAAGAAATGCATAAAAACCAAGGGTGGCCAAATTTAAAAATTAAAAAGAAAAATTAAAGTTTTCGTTTTTTTGAAGAAATTAAAAATTCACTCTTTTTTTTTTTTTAAGAACAATTATTTTTAAAAACAAATTATAGAGGTATTTTTGTTTAATTGAAAAAAATTTAAGGTCATATTTCGTTTTTGGCATTGGGAGGTACATTGACAATGTTTTGGTAGTTTGGGGGGAGGGGGAGACATTGTCCCAATTGAAAGTTTGGGAGGCATTGTCAATTGGGTGGTAGTTTGAGAGGGGTATGTGAACTTTTTTTTTTTTTTTTTTTTTTTCATTTTCCTTTGCAAAAAGAACAGATACACTCACTGCATCAAAAGTATTTAGACAATAATAGAACATACATAGTTAGATACACCATCTTTTTCTTTTTCTTTTTTCATGCAAACAAAACATACATAGATTAAAATAAAAAACCACATCAAGATCAGATTCCGTTACTTGTTGAGAGTCTAAGACTGAAAGACTGAGATTGAATTGTGGCGAAATCAACTGAAATATTAAAAAGAAATATTATTAGAAACATCAAACATTCAGAATAATCTATATTATTTTGTCAAACATGCAAACATGCAGAACATCAAACATTCTGTTAGACTTATGGTTGCAGCTATAAAGAATTATAAACCCGTATACACCATAAACATAATCTCTATAAAGAACTATAAACATAATCTCTATTTTTCTGTCTTTCCATTCTATATTTCTATGCACCATGCACTACACAGTTTATTGAGAAAAAAAAATCCAGAAAAAACATTTATACCCCTTTTAAAGTTGCAGCCAGAAAGAACTATAAAGCCTTATGGTTTCAACAGTTTGATAGCCTCTAACTCTTTGTGTTAATACCTTGATACTTGACCACTAAACATTATAGTTGGAAGGAGCTGTTTGAGAGAGAGAGAGAGAGAGGGAGAGAGAGAGAGAGAGACTGAAATACCTGTACCGATGGCCAGAGGTGGAAGTTGAGGAATGAGGATTTCTTTAGCATAGAGGGGTCAAACTTGAGGCACAAATTGTGTGGAAGACGAGTGATGGCCAACGATCAAATTTCTGAAGAGTGAATAACCCATTTGATTTCAAACCTTGAACCGTATAAGGAATGAAAGAAGAGGAAATAATCACGACGCTTGATCTTTGGATGGGGATGCGCGTTTGGTAGTGGTATTAGAGTATGAGACTGATGAGAAAGAGTTAGGTTTTACTTTTGGGGGAAAATAAGATGGTATGATGTGTACGGGTGTGCAACGTGTTCACGGAATCATGGTATAATAGTGACCTCCAGGCAGGGCAGGTGTGTGGATTGGGAAAGATCCATTTTCGCAATCTGCCCCGTAAGTCACGGGTCAGCTCCTTTAGTATCCGCATGTTGCAACTTCAAGCGGGTATTGGTAACTCAAAGGGAGGATTCACGGGTACAGGTGGGTTCTGCTCACCCTTATGAATGAGCCAAATGAATAGCCTGATCCATTGGATTGGCCGCGGGAAAGAGGTAAAGCCAAAGTAAATCTATCAACACAACACCTACTATAGCAACCAAAAAGGATAACCACAACAAGAAACTAAGGGCTGAAGATGATTAGATCGGATCCAACAAAGAGAAGCACCATCTTAGCGTCTGATGAAGAAAGAACATGGCAAAGGATGCTTGGATACCAAAATAGAAGCTACAAACAGATTTGAGAATCTCCATATACCAAAAGAAGAGATTTGTTGCGGTAGAAGTAGGAAAGTCGGAGATTTGACGCGTGGACCAAAAGGAGACGAGTAACGAGGTGGTGGAGGACATCAGTTGAAACAACGAAGGCGGGTGGCGGTGGAGGGATGGCAAGTGAGCGAAACATGGACACGAAAAGTCGTAGATCTGATTTCCAAGTTGCAGATAATATAGAGATAAAAGAAGGAAGAAAAATAAAACCAAAGAAAAAGAGAGAAACAAGCTGAAAACACAAAGAAGGATACCATATAAAGGGAGGGGGAGGGGGAGGGGGAGGGGAGGATGATGGAGACAAGAGCCATATCTCCTCACCGAGTGACACTCACGAAGGAGATAGGAAAATCTCACTGGGAGATGGTGTTTTCCTCAAGAGAAGTTTTAGAGTGCGTTTTTTAAGAACGCCTTGTATGACACGTAACGGCTCCCTCCCTTGTTACATTTGTCTCAATGGTTAGGCTACATGTTTACAGTTATATTTATTAAGAAAATTACTAGACTAACTGTTATGTGATCGAGCTTGAGACCTTGTGATTGGTTTGTGAACGAATAGGGTTGCGAGATCTTATTTCCTAAGCTTCCCTATGGTGATGAATAGTGATTATAATAATGAGTAAGTAATTCAAAGAACCCTGTACCTTCCAAAACAACTTAAGAGTTGAATACCGAATACTTTGATGATTTTATTCATATAGACTATTCTCTTATATAGACGTTTATAAGATAGAGTCCTAGTTAAATAACATAAAACCTAAAAGACATTATTTACTACTTCTATCTCTACTACAATTATTACTTTTACAGTTCTACCTTATCAAGCATTGTCCAACAAGGAGACATCCTCTTATTTAATTACTACTACCGAAGAACTTATCTTGTTATTCCTAGAATCCTACTACACAAGTACTTCCCACTCTCCCCATTCGTATGTAACGCTAACAATTTTTTTTATAACTTGTTAACATATGTCAAAATGTGATTAAATGCATGTCTTTAGTATTTAATATTTTGTCAAAAAAAAAAAAGTATTTAAAATTAATTTTAACGTTCTCCAATTACATGGTAATAGTTAATTATTTTTAAGTTAACTATTTATCATCCCTAACTTAATCATAAGGGAAACATTACATTGTGACACATAGATAATATCCAAGAAATAAAATAGAATATTTGACCAAAAATAAAAAATGATGAATATAGAGTCATTGGCGCATCCATTCACCGATCAAAACGCTAATCGTCCCATTTCCAAACAAGGACTCCCCTCCCCCACAAAGTCGCTCACGAACCGAACATTCCAGAAGCCCCACTCGCCAGAACTCTCTCGTCCTTTACTTAATTATATATATATGTATAAGCTCACTGCCCCTCATCATTTTTTACCAAAACCCTCCTACGCTTTCTACACACAACCTTTTTGTCTACGATTTCTCTGATTCCTTCCATGGCCGAAGAAGCCAAAGCGAAGGGCAACGCCGCCTTCTCCGCCGGAGACTTTTCTACCGCCGTGCGCCACTTCACGGAGGCCATCGCGCTTGCCCCGACCAACCACGTCCTATACTCCAACCGATCCGCCGCCTACGCCTCTCTCCACCAGTACTCCGAGGCGCTCGCCGACGCCGAGAAGACCGTCGAGCTCAAGACCGACTGGTCCAAGGGCTACAGCCGGCTCGGCGCCGCCCACGTCGGCTTGGGCCACCATGAAGACGCCGTTGCGGCGTACAAGAAGGGCCTCGAGTACGACCCCAACAACGAGGGCCTCAAATCTGGCTTAACCGACGCCCAGGTTGCGGCTTCCCGGTCCAGAGCGGCCCCGCCGCCGGGAAACCCCTTCGGCGACGCGTTCTCAGGGCCGGAGATGTGGGCCAAGCTCACCGCCGATCCGAGCACCAGAGCCTACCTTCAGCAGCCAGATTTCGTGAAAATGATGCAGGAGATCCAGAAAAACCCTAGCAGTCTCAACCTCTATCTCAAGGACCAGAGGGTTATGCAAGCGCTTGGGGTTTTGCTAAACGTAAAGTTTCGTACGCCCACGTCGGAGGACACGGACATGCCGGAGTCTTCCTCGCCACCGCGGCCGCCGCCAGAGAGGAAGAGGCCTGCGGAGGCCGAGCCGGTGAAGGAACGGGCTCCGGAGCCGATGGATCTGACAGAGGAGGAGAGGGAGACGAAGGAGAGGAAAGCGCAGGCGCAGCTGGAGAAGGAGCTGGGCAATGCGGCGTATAAGAAGAAGGATTTTGATACTGCGATTGCGCACTATACGAAGGCCATGGAGTTGGACGACGATGACATTTCCTATATTTTGAATCGCGCCGCTACTCATCTGGAAATGGGTCAGGTATGCCAACGAATCTGGTTTACAGAACTTCTTGCTTGGACCTGATTTTCCCTTTCTTTAATTTGTTATTATGCTTGCTTTTGGTTACAATTTAATTTATATACTCATGGTGCATTTGACTGAGATGACGAATGCCTCAATATTACTATCTTTAAAATGCTTGTATATGCGTATGTAATTTGAACTCTGTTGCTCCTCGGTATGTGTCAAACAAACTCGAAAGTAAAGGTTGGTGGAGTCTTTTTAGGTGCATTTACAAAGACAAGATGGGTCTAATGTGGAAGGGCGCTTATAGGGAATTCTGATTTGTTGTCCATTTTAGGCTTCATGTGACGTGCTTTTTCTTTGGTCGTTCTTGTCTGCTTTTCACTTTTTTTATGTTTTATTATGTGTGGATGGTTTGGGATTTTTGTTTTAGTACTGCGGGTAATGGTTTAGGAATATGGTTGGGCTAGGAAGAAGTACCTTTAGCCATTAATCAGTGGTACATACTTTAAAATGAGGTTATTCGATATACCTCACTCCTAGCGAATCTCCCATAGGTTGGATTCGCTGTCTGTCTTACTGCCCATGTCCAATGCACAATCTCACAAACTAGAGCTCTTCTAAATCACCTAGCAGGCTACTTGAATCTCTTCAGCATTTTCAATTTGAAAGTTCTAGGATTGTTGATGGTAACACCTGAGATTATTGATGTAGAGAGAGACTAAATTTCACTGTTTTCTGAGTGCGTTCATGAAAGTACGGCAATTCCTTTTATAGCCAACATATTGTTTCTCTACTAGAGTCCTAAGAAGGGAGAAGTTATAGTATAGAGAGATTTATCAACTCATTATAATACAATTCTATTCTAATTCAAATTAGTGGGGAGTTATCAAATAACCACCTCACCTACTCTTTGATCTCAATTTGGATTCTAGGTATACCAACCTATGTGGACGTTCCATTAATTTCCAACATCTCTCACTCGTCCACATTGGGCACCATACCCATGAACTGTCTCCTTCTGATCCCTCATCCAAACAATCTCCTCATACAGGAAGTGTGCCACGTGACAAGAAGGCATAGGGTAGCACATTACTCGTTATATCTCATCCATGACCCAGACGATTCGATCACACCAAATTAAACATTTTTTTATCCTTCATGAGCTTATGGATCAAAGCAATGGTGGACCTTGTACCATGTAATATATGCTCATGATTATATCAAAAACAAAAATGACATAATTGCCTAATTTATGAGCCATAAATTGAAGGTGTGCTTCAAACAATCTACCCAAGACACTCATGTCAATTCATTTAGACTTTGACCGCTTTCTTAGAATGCTCTGCAAGACATTATGAATTATGGTCCTAAGATAACATGCTAGAGTAGGAACATCAAGTATCCACTTCATGACATAGTTCCAGGTTCAAAGGGCGTAGGATAGACCATCCTTTTTGGTCTATTAGGGCTCACATAGTGACAAAGCATGAATCCATTCAGTCACTCCCATAATTGGTTGTATATGGCACATACTATAGGAAAAATGTATGTTATGGTAGAGCTCCCACTCAATTGTGCTTGTTACACTCGAACACCATATGAATCTTATTCTAGTTGCCATAAAGGTGCCACTTATCCTACAAAGTCCTAGGCTTTTGACATGAGTCTGAAAAACGTTTCTAGTAGTAGCTTTGGTAAGAGGATTAGCTACCATCTTGTTAGAAGAGATATGTTGTAGGATCACCTTTCCTCGCACGAATGGTTTTTCCATGGTATTTGGGATCCTTGAGATATGCCAAAGTTGCCATACTCTCATTATATATTTAACGACATCATTTGCAAGAGGGGTTGAAAGAATCTCCTCAACCAAACAACCTCTTGTACTGCTGTTGAACAAGCAACGTACTTTGATTCCATCATGTACAAAGCAATGCATGATTGTTTTTCACTGTGCCAAGTAACAGCTCCACCACTAAGTAGAAATGCATAACTTGTAGTGGATTTATGCTCTCATCTCTATAGTTGGCCCACTCTTTTGATAAGCATAGTTGGCTCACTCAACATCACTATATCCTTTCAAACTCAAATCTTCGTCTTGATAGCAAAAAACGAGATCTGATGTCCCATGAAGGTATTGGCAAATTCGCGTAACTGCTTGCCAATGAACAAATTTGGGTTGCTTTGATAACAATTGGTCGTACCAATTGCAAAGTAGATGTTTGGTCATGTACACAACATAGTGGACATCATACTTCATACTTCCAATTGCACTTGCATAGGGAATCTTACCCATTTTTTTTTCCTTTTCCTCATCATTCTTTGCGCAATGGTCAAGGCTCAATGCATATCCCTTCTTGATTGGAGTGTCTATGGGTAAGGAATTGTGCATGTGGAATTTGCTCTAAAACCTTCTTGATACAAGTCTCTTGAGACAAGTGAAGAGGTTTTCTAGGTCAATCCCTCAAGATCTTAACCCCGAGCACATAATTTGCTTCTCCCATGTCCATCTCAAAGTAGAGGACAATCACCCTTTGTTGGTGACAATCATCTTCATGTCATTTTCAGCTAATAAAATGTCATCTACATATAGAGATAGAATCAGAAAATGATCCATATAGATCTTGTCTAGTTTTCCTTTGAGAAATGTCGTCTTCACATCCATTTGGAAAATTTCCAAATCTAAATGTAAAACTGTAGCTTGAATGAGGCGAATAGAGGCAAATCTCACCACTTGGGAGAATGTCTCTTCATAGTCTATACCCTCCCTTTGGGTATGGCCCTTCGCCACGAGTCGGGCCTTATACTTGCCAGCTGCCCCATCTACCTTGCGTTTGATTTTCAAGACCCATTTTTTTTCCAATGGTCTTACGCCTAGACGGAATATCAACCAAATCCCAAACTTGGTTCCTTGCCATGGAACTCATCGCATCTCCCATAACAACCATTCATTTGAAGCAGGTGTAGTTAATGCTTCCTCATAAGAAGCAGGCTCATCAAGGTTACACAAAGCACACATGAAAGACTCCATGAATCTCAAAACGATGACAAGGAATGATTTCACGTTCACTTCTACGTGACTGAGAACCTTGTGAGTTACTCTCTAGTGGTAAACTCCCAGTAGGAGGTAAGTTACTCCCACTATCTTTGGCGATTTCAAGATGAGTTTTAGATTTTCCACCCTCCCCAAAAGATGGTATAACTCTGTCTAATTCTTGCAACTTATAAAGTTCAAGATCTTTCTTTGCTTCACCAATGCTAGGATAATCATTCTCGATGAATGTGACATCACACGACTCTATACCTCACTCCAAGCGAATCTTCCACAAGTTGGATTTGTTGCTTTTCTTACAACCCACGTCCAACGATTGGACACTCTGACGAACCAAAGCTCTTCTTTGTCACCTAGGAGGCTACTAGTCTCTTTAGATTTTTCACACTTCAAGTTTTAGGGTTCTTGATGGTGGTAACCCTGGAGATTATGGATGTAGAGAGAAGAATTTTTGGCTCTATTTTTTGAGTGTGGTCATACTAGAGTCTTAAGAAGGGAGAAGTTCTAGTAGAGAGAGATGTATTAACCCATGATAATAGAGTTCTATTCCAATCCAAATTAGTACGAAGTTATCAAATAACCACCTCACCTACTCTTTGATCTCAATTTGGATTCTAATTTTACTAACCCATGTGGGTGTTTCATTAATTTCCAAGACGTACATTTTACAAGAACGCAAAATTACGGATAGCTATGGGATTCTTTCGCTTGTGACAAAACTGTATAGACGGATGCTCTTTTTGACACCCCAAAATTCAACCTTTTTTGTCTATGACCTGTGTGGTAGATGGGTCCACCATGATCACTCTATTCAAGATAATGGTGTCATACATTGAGAGTCGGGTCTCTTCTATATGCGTTGTGTTTAGATATTATAAAGCTATCTCAATGCATCCATCCGGTTGCTGAGATTGGAGAATGGAAAGGGCTAATGGGCAAAAAAACCAAAATTTGCTATGGATAACCCCTGGCATATTGGGTTGTTTAGCTTAATGAGTGGGGGTTCATGTGAATGTGGACATTGGTAAGAGGTTGTTTCATTCTTTATCAACATCATTGGGTTTTGATTTATCAATTGAGTAATTCTATACACCATCATTTTACTCCCCAAAGCTGAGGTGGCGTGGTCCCCACGGAAATGAGTTTTTTTTTTTTGGGGGGGGGGGGGGGGGGACCACGCCACCTCAGCTTTGGGGGGATAAAATGTGGATAAAATGGTGTATAGCATTACTTGATAAGAGGTTGGCTAGCAATGGGTGAAGATATGTGTATAACTTGTCAGATTCTTAATTCATTATATCCTGAACAACCTTATTCTGACCTAATCCGAGCAATGCTGAGAACCTTGGTGATGAGGATTGTTGCAATTGGCTACCTCCACATCAGCCCCCTTCCCCCCCTTCCCATAATACATATGTAAAATGTACATGAATCAACCTCACCCGGTCAACCTGCTGAAACCAAATCCTGTAATCTTGACACAATTTAGAGTAGTGTAACTGTTACGGGTCTACAGCATGACTAAGAAGGAGAGAAGTGAGCTGCCGAATACCATGCCTCTCCCAAGGAAAGTCTTGAGCTGCACAACATGGCTAAGATGGAAAGAATACTATGTGGAGAAGAAAGTGGCTGATTAAGGCAAGAGGACCCATTGTAAACGTAGGATACATGCTCATAAAGCAAGAATCCTATTAGGAGAATAAATGCAGGATTTTAAGGAGAGAAATAAGGGACTTATTTCCCATTAGAGTAAGTAGGATTTTAAGGAGAGAAATAAGGGACTTGTTGCCCATTAGAGTAAGCAGGCTTTTTAGGGAGAGAAATAAGGGACTTGTTGCCCATTAGAGTAAGCAGGCTTTTAGGGAGAGAAATAAGGGACTTGTTGCCCATTAGAGTAAGCAGGCTTTTAGGGAGAGAAATAAGGGACTTGTTTCCCATTAGAGTTAGAAGTATTATATTTCCCTTATGTAATCATCTCTATATAAACCTAATAGAGTGATCAATAAAGAAATGAAGAAGAAAAATTATATTAGACAACTCTTGTAGTTGCTTGGGAGTTTTTTAAGGGTTCCTCGAATAATCCTAACATTAGGAGGCCTAGGGTACCTCTATTATCACACCATTCACATGCACCTACTATCCAAATTACCATCGTCCATCCCCCGTTACAAAGGTCCGTAACAGTAACTGGTATGTAAACATGTAATACCAATCATTAATAAGGTGATGCTTGGGATTATAAAATGTAAGGTATGTTGGCTTCATGCACCTTTTGTTTTAGCCTATAGATAGAGCAGCACTGATAGGAGTTTGTTAATTTTTTTGTACCTTCTCTTGCATCAAACATGGTCTCCCGTCAATGTGTGGCATAAGTCAAAAATGGCCCTAGCACTTGCTACCACTATTCTTTTTTCAGTTTGAAGTACATGCCTATTCCAGTTTGAAACATATCAGAGCAACAATGAACATATATATAATGGGCTGTATTTCTGGTACTGGCATTCATTTCTTTTTAACTACTCTCAGAATATCTATTGTTATTGTTTTTCAGTTTGAGGAATGTATTAAAGATTGTGATAAGGCTGTTGAAAGGGGAAGAGAGCTTAGATCAGACTTTAAGATGATAGCAAAAGCTTTGACCAGGAAGGGAACTGCCCTGGTGAAAATGGCAAAATGCTCAAAGGACTATGAACCTGCTATTGAGTGTTTCCAGAAAGCTCTTACCGAGCATCGCAATCCAGACACATTGAAGAAACTAAATGATGCTGAAAAAGCAAGGAAGGAACTAGAGCAACAAGAGTACTTTGATCCAAAATTAGCCGATGAGGAACGTGAGAAAGGTATTGCCTTCTATAACAATCAGCCTATTGTTCTGTTTGTTTCATGTATGATGTTGCGGTTTCTTTCTGTTGAGGTAATTTCGTTCAGATGAATAGTTTCTTCATATCTATGTTGTGTCTTCTTATTAATCCTATATACTTTGTGGCTTGTAGTATCATTTGACTTAAGTTGCATCCATGGACTTTCTTTGAATGGATAGCACTCCATAGCACTTCTAAAAATGCTATTCTTGCCCTCTTTAGATGGGGGCTCATATGATTTGTGCGTTCAACTGTGTCTTAAGATAAATGGTTTTTGGGCTGGCATTGCTGTTTGTCATATAACTTGGTTTGGTACCCATGACATGTAGGTAATGAGTATTTCAAGGAGCAAAAGTATCCGGAGGCTGTGAAGCATTACACAGAATCCTTGAGAAGGAACCCCAAAGATGTAAAGGTAAAAAGCCTCCTAATGATACTTGATTACTATTATGAAGTATTTTCTAAATGTCGTATCCCAGAGCAAATGCCGTTGATCACCTATTGAAGCACTTTGTGCCTTGCAGGCCTATAGTAATAGAGCTGCATGCTACACAAAACTTACGGCGTTGCCTGAGGCATTGAAGGATGCAGAGAAGTGCATTGAACTCGATCCAACCTTTTCCAAGGGTTATAATAGAAAAGGTGCTGTCCAGTTTTTCATGAAAGAATACGACAAAGCTTTGGAAACATATAGGGAGGGGCTGAAGCATGATCCTAGCAACCAGGAATTGCTCGATGGTGTGAGGAGGTATGGTACATGAGTACGTCAATGTACTTTGGTTTTCAATTGACTGTTTGTGCGCCTATCCACACATGCATGATAGTACGTACATGGCCTTTGTTTAACTGCCATTTCAAAATCCATTGCAGGTGTATAGAACAAATTAACAAGGCTAGTCGTGGGGATTTTACCCCTGAGGAATTGAAGGAGAGACAGGTCTGACTTATACAAACTTTTGTTAGGACTGATTTTATGTAACCATGTTGGGCTGTGTGTTCTGAAGTAGCCTTCCCATCTTGCAGGCCAAAGGAATGCAGGACCCTGAAATTCAGAACATCCTCCAAGACCCTGTGATGAGACAGGTATGCTGGTTGTCAAATTTCTTTTTTCCATGGTGAAATTGGATTTTTTTTTTTTTTTTTTTTGAACGTTTTCTTTTCTGCGGCATATGGATAGACTAAAAGAGGGTTTTGGGTGATGCATGCAGGTTTTGGTTGATTTCCAGGAAAATCCCAGGGCCGCTCAGGAACACTCAAAGAACCCAATGGTGATGAACAAGATCCAGAAGCTGGTTAGTGCAGGAATTGTCCAGATCAGATGAATCTGAGGGGGAAGATGGCGAGCATGGACAAAAAAACTTTTGCATCATTCAAAATTGTACTCGTGTGAATTGAGTAAAACTTGTTGTCTAGTTCACAAAAAACTATTTCGGGTTGGAAAATTTTGAGATGTTTCTCGCTTTCAAATTGTTTAGTGGAGGCCCCGTCTTTATTTATTGTGCTTTAAGCTACACACGCCCCTGCACAACACATGTTCTATCTCTATAAGGCTTGTAAGTTTTTAGCCGCCTGGATTTACTCTTTGGGTTCAACTCAATCAGGGTTGTGCGTTCTTTCTCTTTGTTCTGTTGGAGCTATCCTATCGAGTAATTTTATTAGTACATTAAGTGTCTAAAAAAAAAATGAGGTGACTCTTAAAATTACTATTAGATGTGAAATTGATCAAATGATAATTTTGATTAAATGGTGACTTTATAAGTCACTTTATTTTTTGATGGACACTTGATACCTAATAGAATTACTATACTATCCTATCCATTCACGGGAAGATTGAAACGATGTGCGTTTAATGGTGGGGGGGTGTTTCATTCAGTAGCTGCTTAATAGCCTTTGTATATTATTTTCGATTTTTAAAACAAGAACATTAACAAATTACCTCAAATTACTCGAAACAGAAGGCAAAAAGTATCCTCTAAAAAAACATGAACAAGGCACGGTGTTTTTTGAAGTACTTTGTTAATCAAGGGTTCCGAGGTGCAACATCTTCGACCCTGAGGATTTTAAGGTTCATCAAATTTGTGCTGTGTTGCCGGTTGCGCTTTGTTCTCGAAGGTTTCTATTTTCCTCTTAATGAGATAGATGGCACAAGTTTCTGCTTCCTCACATTCCCTTCATAATAATATTGGGTTTAGCATTTTAAATTTCTTTTAAGCGTAACACATGTTTTCTTTTTTCTTTTTTTTTCCTAAAGTCTTTTCAAATTCCCTCTCCCAATACATCACTCTCCTCCCGTTGCACAAACTCTTGTTAGAGCTATCCCATTGTAAATTTGAATGTATAAAATTAATTGTATACTTGTAGGATGACAATTGAATTCAGTACAAAAAAAAATAATAAAAATAAAAAAAATCATTACTTCTTTTAAAAAATAATTTCAATTGAGAATATTTTACATAAAAAAAAAAAAAATCCTAACACATTCACAAGAGATAAAGATCCTAACACAAACAACATATGAAAAGGCACGAGGATCCTCTCCACTTGAAAGCAACTGGAGAGGAGCCGGTATTTTACAATGGTATAATTGTACAAATAAAAAGTAAAATTACAATTATATCCTTATGTTATAAAGAACAAGATCCTCTACAATTGCTTTCAACTGGAGAGGATCCTGATCCTGAGAAGGGGTTGCATGCTCAGCTACCTTTAGGTAGAGGTATACAAACAGGCGGTTATTAACTGTCTAATAATCATTAACTACAAAACCGCCTTTTATATATATATAATGAAAAAATATAAAAAAAGCTCCCCGAGTTAACATCCATATTTGAAATAGCTCCATAAAGTGACAAGTGAGATAAAATGATACAACAAACTGCCAAGGTGTGCCATGAATGCCACTTTTTATTATATTCCTATAATACCCTTATTATTTTAAAAATTAAAATTATTAAAAAACAAACTAAACTAAACCTTTTTTACGCACCAAAAAAAAAAAAAAAAAAAAAGAGAAAGAAAGATAAATGCAAGATCAGTCCTTGTGGTTAGCATAAATTAAAAATCACTCTGTGTAGAATAAAAAATAATTTAGAGGTCTTCAGGGTATGCCAAAATAACACTTTAGTCATTGCAGTCAAATTCCATCAAAACATTTAACTGATTCCGTTAATGTCAACGTCAGCACCAATAAAATGATGACACGTGATACTCTTAATAAAAAAAAATATATTAATAAAACTAAAAAAAATAAAAAAATAAAAAAAATAAAAAAAGGATATTGGGGGTGTCACGTCGCTTGCGCAACCACCCATATCCTTTTTCTTTTTCTTTTTTTTTTTTCTTTTTTTTTTTCTTTTTTAAGTTTATATATATATTAATATAGTTATATTTTTTTATTAAGAGTGACATGTGTTGTGATTTTATTGGGGCAGACGTAGTACTTAATGGATTCCGTCAAATGTTTTAACGAAATTTGTTTAAAAAAATAGTCTAGTTTAGTTTTTTATTTTAATTTTAAAGAGAATAAGGATATTATAAGAACATAATAATAAATAAATAAGTGGCATTTTTTATACATCTTGATAGTTTGACGTATCAATTTAGCACATTTGTCACTTCATAAGGCTATTTCGAAAACGATTGTTAGTTCCTAAGGCTCTTTTTTTTTGTTTTTTTTTAATTTTTCCCATAAAAAAAATAATAAGCAACACGTGACACCTCATTCCAGGTGTTTTGAGGTTCAAATAACTACTTATATTCTTGAGGTTTATCCTTGTAAACTCACTTTTCTTTACTGGTATCCGTATTAGGTTATTAGCATATCCAAACAATCGAGCTTAATATTAAACATTGGAGAGCATTATTGTGCACACTACACAACTTTGTTACATTTTAAAACCTTCTAATTATTTTTAAAAATGCCCAAAATCATCTAAAATAGGCACTAAAAAGAAGCTTAAGGAAGTCTTAAAACACCAAAATAGGCCAAAAATGACTATAACGTCCCAATGAAATTAACTAACCAGTAGTTAACTTCATGGTTCGTCTCTCAACCTTATTCTAAAAAGAATAAGACCGCATGGATCTCATCCCCTTCAAAAAGAGTCTGTAGCGGGATACTTTCACTCAAAGGAATAAAGATAGCATTCTAAAATCTACAATCACATCAAGAATAGCCAGAGTAAACTAGAACAATATCATAATAATAATAGCTGAAACTCTCAAAATATGGTCAAAAGATAAGTCATCAAAATGATACAGATTCAGAATCAAAGGTCTAAGAGTCAACAACAACAAGAGTCAAAACCTACACTTAAGAAGATACAACATAAAGATGATATCTATCATATCATGGAAAAATTCACTAGGTCTTTTCCACATACGCTCCAGCCAAATGGGATCTAACACCTCAAAAATGATCCTGAGCACTCCCTCTAGTAGAACCAAATGCTGCTCCAAATCCGTTGATGAGTGCCAAATATTGTGTATTTGGATCCCTTGATTTACATTAGTTAGACCTTTGGCCTTGTTGTTTTCTGATGTTTTGGTTAGTTTTTATGTTTTTGTGTTTTGTAGGTCAATAAGAGAGGAATGGCAAATTTCATGAGGAAATGCTTGGAAATTCGGAAGTCCTGGAAAGTCGATCGATCGAATTTTGACCGATGTCAATCGATCGAATTTAATTCGATCGATTTTTCCCAGAACTGACTGTTGCAGAAGCGCGCCAGAACGCCCAATCAGGAGCTTCTCCATGACAAAAAGCAGTTCTCCCTCTAATTTTCGCAGCAGAACACGCTGGTTTCGTGACCTTGGTTTTCTCTAGCAAAAGAGGAACCCTATAGGGGGTTAGAGGAGTCATTTTACATGGGTTTCTAACCCTGACTTCCTTCTATAAAGCCATAGCCATGCCTTCTTGTTAGAGGGGATCCCAGAACAGTAGCTAGGTTTAATTTCGTGTATGTTGTAGTTTATTTCAGTAGCTCTTTTCTTTAGATACTTCTCTTTGTAAAGTTTTTCTTCTAGTTTTATGTTTGTTCTTCAAGTTCTTGTGGTGTTCTTAGTCATGGGAGGCAAGAACTCTCAACTAAGGTTAAGGATGAAACCTCTCCATTGATGACACTCGCACTCTTGTTGTTCTACTTGTGCATTTAATGCTATATCATTATGTTGCTCAAGTTCTATTCAATTTAATGCTTTATCTTTTACAATGAATGTGGTTGGTGGTTGAAATGGGACATTTAATGTGTTTCAACCGATGATACATTGTTTTATCGGTTTGAAAGAGGATATCCATTGTGATTTATTCTTTGAATGGATACAATTGATGATTTGATTTCAAACAGGTACTCTTTGTGATTTATCTTTGAGTTGGATTCATTTAATGGTTCTAAGATTCGCGGTTAAGAAACTTGAATGACACCTTAAGCTTAATGTTCTTTGGGTGTTCAAGTAGAAACCAAGAAGTGTGAGTTGTTGGATTTGGTTTGGTGGATTCCTTAGCCTTAATTCCTTTTTTTACATATTTCATTTCATCATCTTTAACTTAATGTCACTTTGCATGTTTAAACCTCAAACATTTGGAACTAGGTTAAAATGAGGTTAATTAAACAAGACACTGATTTTTGACCATTTCCCTGTGGATTCTACCTCGCACTTGCACACACTATATTTACAAACGATTCGTACGCTTGCGAATACTCTTTTAAACTCACAACACCCGTCATCACAAAAACTATCTATAAAACAATACATGTTTCATAGGTAGAAAGATACAAGTGTAAGTCCACGACTTAGTGAGTAATAATATGCATAATACACAGGTTATCATTTGGTGAACTTAGTTTAAGTTGAAATCACATGCAAAAAAAGTATTATTTCATTGTACAAGATGATAATATATGCAATATAGATATAATGTATATATGCTTATAACAATAGTAATGTCATAGTTCAATTCCATATGGTATACCCAGGATATTAATTCAATCCCGACAGGGTTGGTGCTGTCCCGAGGGACCTGTAATACAACACCAGTGCTCCGGATATGTATGCATACCATCATATACTAGCAGCATGGCCGAGTCCGACCTCGGGTGGCCCACGCTACTAGCAAAGCTGTAACCGTGACCCCCATTCAAGCATGGTGCATCGATCACAAAACAACCATTGGATCCACGGCCAAACATAAAAATTAATAAACCTTTGACCATAGAGAATAACCTGTATAATAGTAATCCCATTGCCATTTTTCTGCACGAGACTGTGTACCATGTCATACGATGCAATTTAGTCTTCATCGTATTTTACATGCATGTTTTCATAATTTCATTATTTCACTATCTTGTCATTAATCACACATTTTCACAAAATAAAGTTCACAATAATCAAAAGCATATTTCATGTGAGCTGTAAACATGCATGTTTTGATACACAGAATAATCATGCTATGCGGAAAACAATAATAACAAGTATCCATGTGAGTTTTACTCTTGTGTCGTACGGCTTGTCCCACAAATATCTGTGAGGCTCCACAACCTCGAAGTTTGAGAAAAACCTAACATTAGCCTTAAATTCGAACTAAAACAGGTATTAAATCCTAAATAGCTCAAATTAGGCTTTCTGTCCATCTGGCGATCGTTCGTCCAGCGAATGGCGAACGTTCGTCTTAGACGTTGTTCATTTGTCTAGTGAAGGGAGGACATTCGACGCTTGGGCAGAATTCCAAATTCGAACCAAAATGCCATAAAATTGGTTCTAAGCAAGTTATAGGGTCTTAACATGATCTTTAACAAAGTTTTAATGTCAATAACATCTCCATGTAGTACTAAGTAAATTAGATCTACTAATCAAAGACTAATTTAGTATTAAGACCAAAAACTAAGCAAGGATGTCAAACTAGCTAGAGATATCATCAAAGTAGAAAATCTCTGGGCTGCGTCCAGACGGCAAACAGCAATCCACTTCAAATTACGCTATCTCACGCGTTTCTTCATTAATCTTCAGTCATCGAGTCCGGACGGTATAGCCCTAGCGTCCGGATGGTTGCTTGCAATGTTCAATGTTCGCAACCTTCAATTTGCTGTTCGGACACCTATGCAAACAGGTGCTCTAGGGAGTTGTTGTTCGCTGGGCTGTCCGGACATCAGTGCAAACATGAGTTCCCTATGGTTGATGTCTGCTAAGGTGTTCGGACACTTTTTCCAACACTGATGAGCATCCGGATGCCTCCTCTGGGCTGGCCGGACGGTAAGTAGGGAATTGACTTTGCTGAGTTGAAAACTGTGGAGAATCTTCTTGACACCTGGAAATTGCATTTCTTCAGCTGATGACACTGATACTTGTCATATTAACGCTTTCCATGTTAAGGAAATTAACTTTTGAATATTCTGAAGACTCTAGAAAATACGATATCCCTGTTAAGGCAGCAGACTTACATAATAGTGATTTTGTTAACAAAATGCAGCCAACTAAAAACTAACAAGCGGCATGAGCCACCCGATGTCGGACTCGGGAATAAGTATGTATAAAGAATTTATTTTAGATAACTTTCTAATTTTTTATAAAAAAAATTCTTTACAAAATCTAATTTTTTCTTTTTTATTGTTAATGATGAACGATAGCGTACAATATGCAGGGCATTGGTATTGTATTGCCGGTCCCTCGGGACAATGCCAACCCTGTCGTGAAGGGGTTAATATCTTGACTAAACCATATGGTGTTGAGTTATGACATGATTCTCTTATTACAACATATATTATATCTATACTGTATCCATGACGACATTGTCAAATGATTAACTGTAATTTTACATTTATGTACGTTATAAATAACTAAGTTCACCGCATGATAACTTGTACATCATGTGTATTTTATAAAAAAAAATAGAATGACTTCTAATTTGCTGTGTGTGTGTGTGTGCACAAGGTGTAACAAAATATTGTAAATGCGGAATTTAAAGAACACAAATATTTTGTTAACGAAGTGAAAACTCAATGAAGAGAAAAAAATCACTTTGGGACAACCAAACTCAAGAAATCCACTATCAGAAGACAAAGCTAGTACATAGACAGTAACACTCACATACCCGATGCAGCGATTGTATCTAGCACTCTGACACGTAATCCAACGTGAACGCCTCCCAACCAAGTCTCCTATTTGAAGGGGTCTTTTATGGATTCCTTTACTTAAGGGCTCCTCCCTAAGATAGACTTCAATAATGAGCACATTAACGGCACATAACAACAATGACTTGAGAACTAGCGGATCTTCACAATTTCTTTCTAAAATATACTCTCTAAGCTATGAAAAATTCAATACCGAATTCTGTAAATTGTACATGCCTAAAGACCTCTATTTATAGGCTAAGAAAACCTAAAACGAGTTTGTCTCTGATTTCTCTAGGCGGCGTCCAGACGCAAGCCGAGGCCGTCCAGACGGACAATTGTGCAACTGGCTTTCATAACGCGCTTCACGCAATACCACATCAAGGCTGCGTTCGGACGGTGTTGCCCTAGCGTCTGGATGGTTGCACTTCTGCTGCACGTAATTTTCATAATAAGGACTGGCGTCCAAACAGTGTTGCCCTGACCTCCGGACGGTTGCAATTCTTCTCCACATCTTGCCTTATCAAGGATAGCGTCCAGACGGTGTAGACTTGACATCCGGACAAATGCAGCTGTCTTCCCATTATTGTTGTTGAACACTGATGAGCGTTCGGATGCGTTGTTGAGACATTCGGACGGATGGAACCTTGAACAGTTCGAAATTTTTGGACACTAATAGGCGTCCGAACGCATGACTGGACCGTCCGGACGGAAGCTTGGGATTTGACTTCTTTGACTTAGAATCTGCACAGAATCTTCTTTAAACTTCTTGTAGCACATTTCTGAAATAAAGACTCTGAAATAAACGGCATCCCTAATAAAATGGAAACATTATATAAAAGTGATTTTGTCAAACAGAATGCACTTGACCGGTTTTAAAAATACGTTCCCGGTCAAAAAAAAAAAAATACTCCCCCTTTTTGTCTAAAAAGGACAAAGGGTAAAAAAAAAAAAAAATAGTATAGAAAAACCAGCTAAAAATTACTCCCCTTTAATGTCCTAGCAGGACGAAGTTATAACAATTTATAAACAATAAAACAGGAACAACAATAAATATTGTCTCAAAACAACAAAACACCAAAAAATCAACAATCAATCCTCATCGTCAAGGGATGGATGATCCTCGTCATCATGGGACAGATGAAGGTGCTTGATACACTCCTAGATGTCAAGCTGGCATTGCTCCACTCGGAGGTTGATAGAGTGAACCTCCCGTTGCATAGAACTCACCTCCCTGAAGAGACTGTAGAGCAGCTAGAATTTGAGCAAAACCTGCATCATACTGTGGAGGCGAAGGAGCAGTCTGAGAAGAGGACGCTCTAATAGGTAGCTCAACATGAACAGGAGGAGGCTGAGGAGCTTCATCTTGGCCTTCATGCCTCAGCTGAGCATTTGACTTCATTAGGGTCTGATTGCCAAGTGGATCCTGTATTTTCATCTTGGGCTCTCTAGAGATGTCTATCCCAGACTGAAGGATAATTTTTGTGACCAAGCATGCGAAAGGAAGCCCTGTAGTATGCTCATCTCTGGACTCTAGCATAATGTTGAGGATGCGCTTGCACAGGCAAAACGACAACCTCATGACAATAGCATATAAAAACTGAGCCCTCTTCAGAATCAGCTCACTCCTACGAATAGTGGGCCATAGATTATGCTGAACAATCTTTGCGAGCAGACTATGCGGGGGAGAAAAAGCACCGATTCTGATGTTCGTATGTGCTCACTCCTCGCCTTATGGAACAGCATGAAAGAACTCCCTAAGATACTCCAAAGTAGGAGGCTCCACAACCTCAGTAAAAGGACTAGCTTAAATATGAAGCACCGATATACCAAGAATCCTGCTAATGACCTGTGGATCAATCTGAAATACATGCCCTTCTATAGTGGATTGAAGGACAATGCCACTGTCTTCATCCTGTACAACCTCCAAATGCCCATAGAATTCTATCACCAGCCTAGAGAGCCAATGCAAGCACAATTGTAAAGGTAGCCCCAATGATAAGTCTAAATAATGTCATCAATAACATCTAGAGGTGCTACTAGAACATCAGCTCGAACCACATTCCTCTCTGGAATAGCTTGCCGATTTGCAATTCTGGCCCTAGAGGTAGCAATGCCTTCCTCTGTCCTCTGTCGAACTTTACGCTGAGAACTGCCAGCAGTCATGGTTCTACAAGGAATAACCAAAAATATTGCCAAAAATAATTCCAAAGAAGTTTGATTAGTCCCCAAAAAAAAATTTGGCATTATAACGACAGTAAAATAGACTTTCCAAAAATTACATGTACAATAAATATTCCAAACATAGTCCAAATAACTGACAGAACAAAATTAAACCAACCTCAGCAGCAGAAAATAAAAGCAAATCCATGCATTATTTATTTCAACAATATATTCCAAAAGAGTCTAAAAATTCTAATAGTTCAAATAAACTGAAAAGAATCTAAAAGATAGAATAAAGAATCTAGAATGGAGATAATATGTAGAAAGAAACAAAAGAGGACAGGAACTTGTGAGAAAACCAAGCAAAATCGCAAAAAGTAAGTGGAAAAAGGAGGGGTGCAGCAGCAGGAGAGAAAGAGATGTGATTTTAAAACCTTTAGGGTGCCCGTCCGAACGAGCAACTTACCCGTCCGAACGGCCACTACCAGATCAGCTCGACAGAACCGCGCACATCCAGATGTGTAACTTAACCGTTCGAACGATTGAGCCGTATTCGTCCGAACCCAAGAGGAGGACAGTTCGGACACTTCACACAGAAAATCTGAAATTGGAGGAAAATTTGCAAAACGATATTTTTTCCCTAAAAATAGCTTCGGAACACGCATGTATAAATAACTGATAAAGCAGTCAAATAGCATTTCAAGAATATGTAAAGATATAATTGAGAGTTAAGTTTTCAATAAGCAAAAATTTCCTTATAGATGGAAATTTTAAATAGATTACTCAACTTATGCAATGCGTATGTGTATGAAAGCTTTCTCAATAAGGTATGAAATTCGCAGATATGACTTAAAACAACTGAATTTTCTAAACAAGAGAGAAAATCAATGATAGATCAGTCAAAAGTCAAACTTTATTTTACTAGGGTCTAGCCACCCTCATCTGATACACTCCCCCTAAGTTGCAGCACTTTTCTTTTACTTAATCCTTTAGTGACTGTCTATTTCCGCAATGATTTGGTCACTCACTATTTCTTTAGGGACAAGTTGAAGAACAACTTTATAGCACAATAAGCCATGGATCTTTTTATTTATCCATATTTATTGATTTTTGAATGCTTTTTATCACTTGGTGCTGAAACCTAGAAAGAATGCTAGAATTTATAGGTTCTAGGTTCAACTAGCGAGTTGGTCAATTTGACCATCTTATCCAAAAAATCTATCTCATAAGAATTTTCAAAAAAACAAAAAGTTAGAGAGAGAAAAAAATGTACCTTAGGGGAGCTTTCGATAGTGCACAAAAATCATCGCATGAGAAAAGTAACTATCTAGCATTAAGATGCACAGGAAGACTTAGCAAATATCAAGCATAAACTCTCAATCATATACATTCATAGGTAATCAATGCACAATGAACTGAGATATCAGGCAAAAATAGATACAATATCTGAAAAGCTATCAAAAAAAAAAAAAAAAATTCTGCATCTCGTCCCCTGATTTTTTTTTTTTTTTAAAAAAAATAAAATAAAATCAAAACATGCTTCAAAGGTAAAGAACAAAACTAAACCTAGTATGTGTGGCAAGATCAAACATGTCCTCAAGGAGAAATGATCAAAATTACCAATACAGAGAAGCAGCCGTCTGACGTGCTTTTTCTGTCATCCCCAAATAGTACCTGCAAAATTATCTCAAGAACAACAAGAGAAATATGGAGAAAAATAATAATGGTTCCTAGATTGCAAAGCAAGCAGAAATATGTCAGAAAAAAAAAATGTAATGCAATCAAACCTAATGCTCTAGGATTAGGAACCGAATCCTAGGCATGTGTACCATCACCATCTAAGTGAGTCCATTCCCTTTCAATGGGTGAATGTCTTCATCCTTTCTAACCCATGCCTGTCTTCCCTGTGGTGGTTGTTGACAAGACTTCATCTGGTGATCCATCCACCGTATCATACTCTACATCCATATAGGCAACTCCCTATGGAATTGATCATCCTCAAGCTTCTGTGGCTTATTCATGTAGTTCCTTGATTTGTTTTTCTTGGGTTTGTCATTCTGATTGGCAGGAACAAATCGTTGTTGATACCGCTAATGCTGAGGAGTCGGATGCCATGAGGCTTGATGCCGTGGAGCCTGATACTGGGGAACTTGATGCCGGGTCAGAGGTCTACTACCGAATGTAGCTTGTCCTGGCAACTCTTTCTTGACCTTTGACCTCTGAGCTTTGAGAAGGAAACACTGAGGTCGGATGGAACACTTAACCCACAATGGTGGCATATAGGAGGCCTTCTAATAATAGGAGCCTTCTGAGTGACTATTGCACTAGCTAGAACATCCCCATTAATAACTTCATTTCCTTTATCCAGGCCGATGGATGGAGGCTTGGGAACTGTGGGCTTGACAAATATAGTGCTAGAAGTAGAGGGGATATCAAAGGAAGAAGCAACATACCCGAGTTCAGTCTTGTCTGTTGGGCTCTTCTGGATTGACAGCATATGGGTTAGCTTCTCATCAGTGACCCTCTCCAACTATAGATGTGTCTCCAGTAGCTTTTCCTCTAGATCATGTATCTTAAGCAGCAAAGAATTCTTCTCAATCTGTAAACTGTTCAGCTCATGGATGTGCTACTTGCGAGTCTCTCTTAATTTTACAAACTCCACATAGAGGACTTTATAAGCCTCTTTAAGTTCTTCCCCGCCTTCATCACTGTGCTCAAAGTAGTAGGATTGATAATCCTTCTGGTCTTCATGTAGAGCCACAAAGGCTAGAAATTGATCTTGAGCAGGATTTTCTTCTTCTTCTGACTCATCACTAAGAGTCGCATTGTAGGCATTCCCTTTTCCCTACTTGAGATTCTCATAGTCAGCCTGTATATGCCCAAAGCCTGAGCATTCAAAACATCTGGGGCCTCTTGGGTCTTTCTTCTCAATTTCTTTAGGCTCAGATTCTCTAGGGGCCTTCTTCAGTCTTTCGGATAATTTCTTCTTGAATTTATCATTCTTCATTAATCTCCTAAAAATTTTGGTCAGCATTGCCATAGCATCTTCTTCATTATCAGAGTCTTCTTTAGATGAGACTCTAGCCTTTTTCTCAGATACCTTGAGGGCAATAGTCTTTACCTTCTTGATTGGAGGCAAGGAAAGCTCATATGTTTGAAGAGATCCCAGTAACTCTTCAATCTTCATCTCTTCTAAATCCTTGCTTTCTTCAATAGTAGTCACCTTAATTTTGAAACGCTCAGGCAAAAGATCTTAGAATTTTTTGGATGAGCTTTATATCCGAGACGTTCTTCCCGAGACTCGCCATCGAGTTTCTCAAGTTGCTCATCTTCGTGTAAAACTCTCCGAATGTCTTATCTCCAAACATCTTAATATCTTCAAATCTAGAAATCAACATTTGGAGCTTGGCAGATTTAACAAGTTTTGTGCCCTTATATGTTGTTTATAAGATTTGCTATGCTTCTTGAGCGATTTCACAGTTTGAACTTTTTGCAAATTCAGATGGTGAAAGAGCTTGACAAAGAGCATGGAGGGCTTTAGTGTTAGCAAGTCGTGCGTTTCTTGCAAGAATTAGTTCGAGAGTTGTATCCTCTGGTTTAGTCCAACCAGATTCAACAATTTGCCAACAATCAATGGATTTTAAAAAGAAACGCATGCGAGCTTTTCAATAGCCATAGTTCGTACCATCAAAGGCATGAACAATATTAAGATTTTGAGACATAGCAAACAAAATGAGTAGAAATCATAAGGATTATACTCAAGAAATAAATCTAACCAGAGTATACCAAGCTCTGATACCAATTGAAAAATAGAATGACTTCTAATTTGCTCTGTGTGTGTGCGCACAATGTGTAACAAAATATTGTAAATGCAGAATTTAAATAACACAAATATTTTGTTAACGAAGTGGAAACTCAATGAAAAGAAAAACCACTCCAAGGCAGCCAAACCCATGAAATCCACTATCAAAAGACAAAGCTAGTATATAGACAGTAACACTCACATACCTGATGCAGCGATCATATCTAGCACTCTGACACGTAACCCAATATGAACGCCTTCCAACCAAGTTTCCTACTTAAAGGGGTCTTCTATGGATTCCTTTACCTTAGGGTTCTACCCTAAGATAGACTTCAATAACAAGTACAGCAACAACACACAACAACAATGGCTTGAGAGCTAGCGGATCTTCACAATTTCTCCCTAAAATATACTCTCTAAGTTTTTTTGATAAGTAAAATATTTCAATTAAACAATTTTTTTGTCGTTCGATTTTTTGCGATATGAAGAATTCAATACCAAATTTTATAAATTGTACATGCCTAAAGACCTCTATTTATAGGCTAAGAAGAGCTAAAACGAGTTTGTCTCTGATTTCTCTAGGCGGCGTCCAGACACAAGCTGAGGCCGTCTGGACAGACAACTGTGCAACCAGCTTTCCATAACGCGCTTCACGCAATACCATATCAGGACCGCGTCCAAATGGTGTTGCCTTGACGTCCAGATTATTTCAATTCTTCTCCACGTCTTACCTTATCAAGGATAGTGTCTGGACGGTGTAGACCTGATGTCTAGACGGATACAGCTATCTTCCCATATCTGTGTCAAAGAAGGAAAACCGATTTCTTGTCGAACACTAATGAGCGTCTGGACACGTTGCTGAGACTTCTAGACGGATGCAATCTTGAACAGTTCGAAACTTTTGGACACTAATGGGCGTCCAGACGCATGACTGGACCGTCCGAACGGAAGCTTAGGATCCGACTTCTTTGACTTGGAATCTGCACAGAATCTTCTTTGAACTTCTTGAAGCACATTTCTGAAACAAAGACTCGGAAATAAACGGCATCCCTAATAAAATGGCAACATTACATAAAAGTGATTTTATCAAACTGAATGCAGCCAATCACATGCTAACATTATACTTACTAAGTCGTAGACTTATATTTATATCTTTTCCACCTATAAAATATGTGTTGTTTTATAGTTGGAACTACTTTTAGGTGTTGGAATCAAGATGGACCTCAAAGCAAATACGGTCGTTTTACGTAGTGACATCGATCTGATTATGCTTGAGGACTGAATGCAGGATTTTGAAAGTCGCTCATGGTAATTAGTACCTTTTGATAATGTTGTAGATTTAGCATTTGAAGATCGATTGTGTATTAAAGTTTAGTTTTGATCTTCTATTCGAGATAACTTTGTTGTGGCAACTGTTGTGATTAGTGACTCTTCTGGGAATGTCATCCTTGCTGTTATGCAAAGGCTCTCCTCCACTGATGTGTTTATAGGTGAAACTTCTGCATCCCTCACTAAGCTGGCAGATTCTACAGGTGCTGAAAATTTTTCTGCTTGAAGGGAATGCTCTTCTGGTGATTATAGCTGTTAACCAGCCCCACCTATTTTCTTCTTGGCAGGTTGCGTCTTTTATTTCTGATATTATACTTGATCTCTCTTCCTTTAAAAGTTGGAATACTTCGAAAGCTTTTAGATATACCAATTATTGTGCACATGTTTTAACTAAATGAGTCGCTACCCACCTCGTGTTCGTTAGCACTCTCACAAGATCTTCATTCTCTTTTCCATCAAGATTAAGAATATGAAAGATCCTCCCCTGCAGCCTTTTTCCTCTTCAATTAGGGGAAAAAAAAAATTAGGACAACTTATTTTCACTTCACCACCTGTGTAAATTGTAAGGGTAGAGCATCATCATCTACAATCGCTATTATAGTAGATAGCTTGTTAACGGGGATCGTTCTAGTTCACATTTGTCATATATTTACTCGTGAGCGGCGCCGGGAAAGTATAGGATCTAATTAGCAACAATTTTCCTTCTAAGCATATCTACTCAATTATAATGTCGCAAAATGTTTTCATCACAGCCTCCGTTTCTTTTTCATTTCTGGGTAAAGTTCACTAAAGATTGATTTATGAAATGGTACAGGGGAAAGTATAGGGAAAGAGGAAAAATAAAGAAAAAAAGGAAGTGGACATTCTAAACGTTAGATTGCCAAAAATATACTGCTCCCTGTTCTTGAAGAGAGATAATAAATTAAGCAGCAACTTGCTCCTTGGCAACAAGCTGATCCTGGATGTATTGAGGGACAACATCAAACTTGGCTAATTGCATGGTGTAGGATGCACGACCTTTTGTCATGCCTCGGAGTGTGCTAACGTATTGGAACATCTCTGCCAGAGGGACCAGCGCATCGACCACCTGCAATCATTCCAAACCACCAGTGAGAAGGATGTTGGGATCCCAAAAGCAAAACAAACAAGTTGGTACATGATCAAGTGCCGATCAGCTTTCTTTTTCTTGTTTTAAAGCATTCTTTTAAAATTAAATGACATATCATGACGATCATTCCATAACATGAAGGCAATGACCATCCAAAATGCAGCCAGGGTTGAATGAAAGATATTATGCAGTTTGTAAGAGACCTTTCAAAATATGTCTATAAGCTAAGAGGTCATCAGGCGTACCTTGAGACCACCAGGTTTGTCACTAAAGCTGTTGATCTGACCTCTCCTTGAGTTTAGATCACCAATCACATCCCCTAAATGTTCTTCAGGCGTGACAACTTCAACTTTCATTATAGGTTCAAGCATCTTTGGGCCAGCCTTCCTCATCCCTTCACGAAAAGCTCCTCTGGCTGCCAGCTGGAATGCCAGGACACTTGAATCGACATCATGGTAAGAACCATCTACTAGGGCAGCACGTACATCAACTACAGGAAAGCCTGCAAGCACACCATTACTCATACACTCCTCCAATCCTTTCATCACTCCCGGAATGTATTCTCTGGGCACTGCACCTCCCTTGATTTCACTCTTGAATTCATATCCACTACCTGGTTCCATAGGTTCAAACCTTACAGTTATGTCAGCAAACTGACCTTGTCCACCGGACTGTTTCTTGTGAATATACTTCACTTCAGAGACTCTAGAAATGCTTTCTCGGTAGTTTACTTGGGGAGCACCAACGTTAGCTTCCACCTATGTGCAACAAGCAACTGAGTTAGGACAAAACGAATTAACAACACAACCAAGAATTTTGTTCTTTGCATATTCAAAAACAAGAATTAATATTATCTCTAATGTCAAAGCTGTCAAAGAAAAAGGATCCTGATCATATCAAGTAGCTGGGTAGAGGTTGCTGATAAAGAAAAAGTGTTTGCTGATCACACAATTGATCAAGTGTTTGCTGATCACATGATCAGACTATGGATATTAACTTGCATTCTTCCCTTGCTCCCTCACT
Organism: Alnus glutinosa; assembly: GCF_958979055.1. Classification (NCBI taxonomy): domain Eukaryota; kingdom Viridiplantae; phylum Streptophyta; class Magnoliopsida; order Fagales; family Betulaceae; genus Alnus; species Alnus glutinosa. The sequence goes on along the minus strand of NC_084898.1, from coordinate 9,049,573 downwards.
CCTTCCCTCTCCTCTAATGGTAATGAATAACAATCCAAACTTGACAAAATGCTTTTATAACAAATGAAAAAGTAACATAATGTGATACCCCAGATTGGATTGAATTGGATTGTGAAGGCATTGTGTAGGCATGTGCTACGTCCTACGTAGCTTGTGTACTACATGGCTTATAGAAGTGATCACGGAAAACCCCAAAAGTGACTAGTCTTTTGGGGTATGCACAAATGTGACTACCGCATCTTCAGCAGTGACACATAATGCATAGGTATTCGTACATACCATTATCCACAAAACTTTTTGTTAAAGCATATACATTATATGGGGGTTTGTGAATGTGCGTGTTGCTTAAAGTAATATCCCACCTAGACATCTTAAGAGGTGTACATGACAAAATTTCGAGCCTGAGTATAAGTAACATATGAAATTGAAAATCAAACACATGGAGCCCCAGATATAAACCTTATACTCCCTCTTGAGCCGATCCACAATGATCTCAAGGTGCAATTCCCCCATTCCTTCAATTACAGTCTGGTTGATCTCTTCATCCCGTGAGAAGTGGAAAGAAGGGTCTTCTTGAGCAAGTTTGATCAATCCTGTTGCCATCTTATCAATATCAGCTTTAGTTTTGGGTTCAATCGCAACCTTAATCACAGGATCAGGGAAGTCCATCCGTTCAAGCACAATGGGGTTCTCAGGATCACACAATGTTTCACCTGTAATGGTATCTTTTAGACCAGCAAGAGCAATTATGTCACCCGTTAAAGCTACCTTAACGTCCTCTCTACTGTTTGCATGCATTTCTAGAAGTCTACCAATCCTCTCTTTTTTTCCTTTGTTTGCATTTAGTACATAGGACCCTGCCGTCAGCCTCCCTGAATACACTCTCACAAATGTAAGGGATCCCACAAATGAATCGCTCATGATCTTGAAAGCAAGTCCGGAAAATGGTTCATCATCACTTGCAGGCCTTTCAATTGTCACTTCTGGGTTTTCTGGGTCAGTCCCCTTCATTGCTGGCACGTCAAGTGGAGAAGGCAAATAATCAACCACAGCGTCAAGCAATGGTTGAACTCCCTTATTTTTAAAAGCTGAGCCACATAATACTGGGACAAAACTGAGCGAGATGGTTCCTTTCCTTATTAATTTCTTAATGGTTTCCTCATCAGGCTCAACTCCTTCTAGGTAGCTCTCCATAGCTTGATCATCTAACTCAACTACGGTTTCTATCATCTGTGACCGATACTCTTGTGCCAGCTCCTGAAGATCTGCTGGAATATTCTCATACACAAATTTAGCACCCAACTCTTCCCCTGACCAAATTATAGCTTTCATCTTCACAAGATCAACAACTCCCTTAAAATTATCTTCAGAACCAATTGGTATTTGAATCACCAGAGGTTTAGCACCCAAATTTGTCACTATCATGTCTCTTGTCCGGAAAAAGTTTGCTCCAAGTCGATCCATCTTATTGACAAAGCATATTCTTGGTACCCCATATCTATCAGCTTGTCTCCACACAGTTTCAGATTGTGGTTCCACACCAGCAACGCTATCAAACAAGCATATAGTGCCATCCAATACCCTGAGAGCCCGCTCCACTTCAAGGGTGAAGTCGACATGGCCAGGAGTATCAATAATGTTAATCCGGTGTTTGTTCCAAAATGTGGTAGTTGCAGCAGATGTTATGGTAATCCCTCTTTCTTGTTCTTGCTCCATCCAATCCATTGTAGCCGTCCCTTCATGTACCTCCCCTATTTTATAGTTTCTTCCTGTATAGTAAAGAACCCGTTCAGTAGTAGTAGTTTTTCCTGCATCTATGTGAGCCATAATTCCAATATTGCGATAATCCTTCAATGGTACTGTTCGCTTTGTCTCTGGAAAAAAGACAAAAGAAATCCATCTTTGCTGTGTTAGCTTACACACAGAAACTTGCACAAAGTATGAACAGCTTTCTAAATTATGTAAATACAAAAATTAGCATGCCAAATCTAATTTAGGTGTCTTAATTTATGGAAATGACCTGAATAATCTGATGATGAACTGAAGGAAATTTGGCTTTTGCCAGGGTAGGCCATAATACAATCAATGAAACAAGCAAGGATGCTTATCATTTACCTCATTACCATGTACAGAAATGTTTTTAAATACATAGCAAAGGACATTTTTGGATTTTCTTGAGACTTAAACTGTGTCTTTTGGTGCTAAATGTCGGCATCACCAATAGCAATGACCAGGCTTCCTCAAACATTTCACTTAACCCATCTTTATACGAAGAACTTTCAAAAGATTGAAGAGCAGGGAAACTAACATTTTGTATAATATACATGCACAGGCACACAAACTAGTTAGTAACTACATAGCATGATTATTTTGCCGAACAATATACATCAATTTGAACATAACTATAAAGTTACAAAAGAGGCAGCCAGTGTCATTTTGTAATGTCATAAAAAAACAATATCATATCCATAGAGTTTAAATTTTCTCTTGAAGACGACAATGTGCAAACATGGTTCTTCACTAACAATACCAATTACGATGCTTTGTTTGTCAAAGCTGCATGGGTTTTAATCGTGCTATGTAAGCACAATAAATAAGCAAGAATGATGGGCAATGATCGATGAATTTCCCAAGTTCTTCGAGGGTACAAAATCAAAGCTTTTGGCAAGCATACGAGGTCATTCAGAGAACTTTAACATATATATTGTCATAATATGCTTATTCAAGAGGCCCTTTAGACACCCTAGGAGGATAAAAGAGTTCTATTATGTTCATGTGTAGCAACTTGAAGGAGCTAAATGGTCCTATTCCAGTGACGTTTAACAATTAGAGGCTAAATATCAGAATTTTTGAAAGTGACATCAGTTGAAATACATTCCAAAAGATCAATTTCTTTGTCTTACAAATACTTTGGACCCAAATGGATTCATTCATCACCACATAACATCCTAATACCTTGAGAAACCTGACTAAACCACGATCTATTAGGACCAGTTTGCCAAACTAATATTGGAAACTGACTGTGAGCGTTCATTGAACTTGGAAGCAACTATAAAATACGTAAAGTAATCAAACAAATAATTATTTAACTCACATTTGGAAATTCAAATTACATAGGTTCATCAAAAAATTTGTACATTAAAGAGAGGACAGAGTAGGACAAAAAAAAAAAATGAAATCTCCTTCCTTAAATCAAAATTCAATTTGATTCGCTTCAAGCAGGAAGCAAATGAAGCCGAACATAAATTAAAATCTACAAGTAATTCAATAAATGTATTGCCTATAAATTTCACAAAATTAACAAAAAAAAAAAAAAGGATAAAAGGGCACACGAAAATCATTTTAAAGAATCAAACTTCAACCACTATACTAGTAATAGAAACCAAGACCAAGAGAGGCAGAGACAGACCGTCAGAGGCCATGGCGAAGACAGAGAAATTTCCTCTGCTCTGAGAAGTGGAGCGCTTGGAAGATACTGAGCTGAGGCGCCCAGAGCCAAGGAACTCGGAAGAAGAAGAAGAGTGTGGTCGTCGAGGACGAAGACCCAGAAAGCGAGCTGGGGAGAGAGGGATGGCAGGCCTTCTCTGAGACCCATTGATACTGAAATTGCACACCGACGAAGCTGACACTCTCACTGTCTCTGCCGCCATTTTTTTTCCTTTTTGGGGCTCTCTCTGTCTCTCTGTATCTCACACTTCCCCTGGTTGGTTTGAGGATAAAAGAAAACTTAAAGAGTTAGAGGTGCCTGTGAGTTTGGCTTGGCTTTCGTTTTCGGCCGTTCTGAGCCGTTAGATAAATTTTGTATTTAGTTTCATTTTTCTTTATATGTAGGGGTCGAAAATGGAAAATGGAAAATGGAAATAAAAAATAAAAAATAAACAAAAATACCAACAGGTTTTGCCGTCTGTTTGAAAGTGAATTACCACCTACCCCTAATTATAGCCGTAAATTAAATTACATCCATTTGGTAGGCAAAATGCCTGTTTTATTAAAAAAATAAATAGTTTTTATTAAAAATAAATAAGGTAGAATAAAATAGGCTTGGATAACCATTTTCATTGCTAATGAGGAATATGAATTCGATCCGAGGGTGAAAATTTAGTTACAGTTACCGATTTTAGGCTTTTAGTCGGTTGGCCAAAATTGCCAACCGACTGTGGTAATTAGGTAGCCGGTTAATCGGTTATTTTAATAATCGGCGGTTATCGATTAGAATCCGATTATCCAAACCGGTAACCAAAATTTTTAAAAAAAAAAAAAAACTAACTGGTATTGTGGGCTTAATTTGGGTATTGGGCTTTTTTCTTCTTCTTTTTTTAGCTTAATTTAGATTTTTTTAGCCCTTTAAAAAACATTTCAACCTTTTTTAGCCAAATATGTTGGCCTAAATTAGAATAGAAGTAAATGTGTAAAACTTTAAATTTTATTATTTTAATTTTTTAAATAAATAAATACATTTAAATATTCATTATATATATATATGATTACCAGTTATAACCAGTTTCAATATTTTTTAAAACTGGTAACCACTCTGGTAGGGTAGGTTATCAATTATTTCTAATCAGGTACCAAACCGATTGGCCGATTATCGGTTGGTACCCGGTTACCGGCCGGCTTTACATCCATAATCTCTTCATGGACAATGAAAATGGTTATTCTAAGTGTTAGAGCCTTATCAGATACTGAATTTTAGTATGGTATGATAATAAGTGTTGTGGGATAGATCATGCGGTAGTAGTTATCTAATTCCATTTAATAGCTATCTAGTGGTTATTTATTTCTATTTTGGAGTCAGTGTGGTATTTCCGTATTAAAAGTCTATGTTAGAATTGGTTTAGGTGTAGCACTAAGGTGCACTAGTAAGAATTCTACTCCAAGTCTAAGTCATGTAGGAGTTTAATTCCTAGTCATGTAGGAGTTTATATCCAAAGCAATGTAAGAATTCTACTCCAAGTCTAAGTCATGTAGTCTTTTATATTTAAATGGTGATTATTGAATAAAGAAGTAAGCAAAATTATTCTCAAACCTTGTGTTTGTAAAAGGTCGAAGTTCTCTTAAAATCTAAGATTCATGTTTATTCAGAACCTAACAATCTATCATGTTACGTGTTTAAAAACCATTCGCAGAACATGAGACAAATAGCCATTCTTCAATTGAAGGAATAGGCATCCCCTTATGGACAATGGAAATAATCATTCCAAGTGTTAGAGCCTTAGTATATGCTTTAATATCAATGTTATTCTATTCAACCTTCTTTCATTAATAATAATTCATTTTTATAATGAAATAGCTATTTTGCATACCAAGCATATTCTTAAGGTTGAATAGACTTGAGTCAGAGAACGGGTACACATGGTGAGGACTTAAAAATCAGAATATGTTGGCCTGAGTTGACTAACGCAATTATGTACAGATGTTGGCCATAACTTTTAACATCGTTAGTGGTGTGGATCACTCGGAGTCGGATCTGGTCGAGTCATTAGAGGTGGCATGTTATTCTCACTATAAGAGGGTTTAGGGTACATATAAGCCATACAGAAGAAAATTATAGACCGTAAATGATTGTGATTACTATATTATACACTTTATCAACACGATTTTCTACATAAAATACTATGTGTCATGTTCTTGGAATTACATATCAATTGCTTTCAAAACGTACTGCTTTTGTCTAATAGCCTGTTGTAAGAGTCAACACTCTCCAAGTTTACTCAAAACGCACGCTAATTCTAAGTGCCCAATCTGCTTGATTATTTTCTATTAAACTATACTCATTGCATGGGATTTGTTTAAAAAAAAAAGTGTAATAAGTGCCATCATTAGACATAAAATTTGGGTGAAAATGCTGTCCCTTAACCAAAATCAAACCCTACCATTGAATTGGGTTACAAACTTTCCTAGAAGAATTTAGTTTCACATGAATGGCAGTTGTGTAGTTTTGGAAGTTCTTCTGGTCAGAGTGTCAAAGAAGGCAAAATTCGTAATTTCTGCCGATGGGAAGAAAAGAAAATTTCAAATGGCTCCAAAGAGGCCACATACCTTAGAATTTCATACCCACATGAATGAGATGTGGCGTAGGGCCTCAGGAGAAATGCCTATCCATATTGTTTGTTTAACCCAAAAAGGCTGAAGCTTGAAGCAGTGGCCTACGAGTCTGGTTAGATCTGGGCTGGACAATTCACAAGGCCCACTGATTTTTGCTTGGTCCCAACGTAGGTTTGAATGGGCCAGACCTAGGAGGCTTAACCAAACATCTGAGAGGTTTTACTCCCAGCTAGAGAGCCCAGCCCACAATTATTGTACCATCATATGCACATGACATTTCACTCGCTTCAGACATCATGGTTCGGAAAAGGATCGTCTCCATTTCACTTGCAATGAAGAGGAGCCAGTCTCTTGTTTTACAAGGAGCAAAATTGTCCAAAACAAAAAACCGGCTTCTTTCCATTTCAAGTGAAATGGGGAGGATTCTATTCTAAGTATGAAGGAGATGTTTGGTGACGAGGGTCTTGTTGCTAGGCAGGATACGATGAGGAGTCTAGTTAATACTGTTTGCAATTATTGTCTAGAAATGATCCCATGTCTAAATGAACTAGAGGACTTGGGTATATAAATTGATTGTGAATCTCAAGTGAATGTGATCCTCCCGTCCTTGTCAAACTTAGGGGTGGACAAAAACCGTAGGATCCAATCCGACCCGCAAAAACCGCACCGATCGGACCCGCAGAAGCCGGTTTTTAAGTGTAAATTTGCGGGTACGGGTTTTTAATGGGTATATCCGTGCGGGGCGGGGCGGGGGCGCGGGTTGGTGTTTTAAAAAAACCGGGGCCCCGCCCCGCCCCGCACAACAAAGAAAAGTGTAAAAAACCCTAAAATGTTAACCTTGCGCCGCAGCTCCTACCCTTGTTCTTCACTTTCAATTTTCTTTCACCCTTCGTCCCTTCCCTTGTTCTTCACCTCGCCGCACACTTCTTCATCTTCTTCATTTACGCTGCTCTTCATCTTCTTCATCTATGCCGCTCTTCATCTTTTTCATCTGCGCTACACACAGACCAAGTCTTGCCTTCCCTGCACCAAGAGTCCAAGATGGCAAGACCTAACAAAACCCCTCCTTGCGAAGTGCAAACCCCGAGTCCTTCCATCCTTAGTCCCTTCTTTCTTCATTTTGTTTGGGTTTGCAGGTATTTTCCATTTTTCAGAGCTTCACGGGTTTCATTCTAAGGCGTTGAAATTAGGGTTTGTTTGTTTGGTTGCTTTCTATTTTGTTATGAATCAACAATTATTGGTGGTTGATCTAGGGTTTTCTTAACGATTTGGTTTCTTTTGTTGTTTGTGGTATTGTTCTGTTTCCCCCGCCCCGCCCTGCACCCCCCGCACCGCACACCCCATCCCGCACGGATATTTCTCATTTACTGCGGTTCACGGGTTGGATTTACTAAACCCGCAGGGTTGCGGGGCGGGGCCAAAAATGGCCAAAATCCGCCCCGCCCCGTGCGCACCCCTAGTCAAACTTATTCAACCAACCTCCAGACTTAAATGTTTCTATGAATAAAAAGGCTTACGCTTTGTCTGAGTTTATGAATGTGATTGTCTCAGTGAAAGACATCCTTCAAAGTCAAGGCTAGTGCACATGGCTCAGACATTTTCTTTTGAGATGAAAGGCCAGAAAAAGAAGAAGGGTTTTTCCAAACAAGCTGGCAAGTAAGTTGTTACGCGAGTGAACAAAGCATTTTGCGCTTTCAAATCAAAGTAATTTCTTGTAATTTTATTGGGTCTCTCTCTAATGGAGCTCTTACGGGTGTGAAGGGGTGTTAGAAATAAAACTTCAAAATGATGATTGGTGGAATGAAGCACAAACGGAATCCGACTTTCTAATTTGTGGTATTTTATAGGATTTAAAGTGATTGATGACGAGGCACAGCAACTTGTTCGATCTATTCGTTAAAGTAATTATGCTTAATCTGACACCCACAATGCAGGGCTTGATCAGCATCCAACAACATGGTCTCTAAACCCCTTTCCTTTAATTGCAGAGCCCATAATGATGCTTTCACTCTTCCTATGTTTTTATTTATGTTTTAAAGCAAAGCCATTTCGTATACCAGTTCATGTAAAGGTAGATTCAAAATCTATGCCTCGCACCCTTTTCAACATGGACCAATGGACCGGTTGAGCTTCGCCCGAAAAACTAGCTCCAAGAAATAGTGTGCACTCAATAAATTTTGGATTAAGCTCAGGTGCAATAAAAAATAAAAATAAAAAAAAAAAAAAAAAAAAAAAAAAACTATGTTGTAATTTTTTAATGGTCAATATCTAGTTTTAAGTGTTTTATAAAAAAGAAAAAAAAAAGTTAGATCTTAATTATTTAAAAAATTACAACATCTATGTTGTAGTTTTTTTTTTACAGCACCTAAGCCAAATCTATTAATTTTAAACCTAGATCATAAAAAGCATTCAAAATTTCGAACTTCCATCCGTTGAGCCACCATGTGGTTTAAAAGTATATACAAAGAGAGAGATATACGAGTATTCCTAGTAGCCTCACAAAATTTTACTAACCAAAATAGCTAAAAACAACTTCTCTCTATTCTGGTGAACCACATTTTTAAAGCACCCCAGTAATCTCATTATTTTAACTATTTACTATCACTATTCCATTTAAATAATATTTTTCTCAGATTTCTTTATTTTTTTCTCTTTTGCCACAAAAAAATCCTAGGTGTTTGGACGGGTTAGACATATTTTTAACCCTATATTTTATTTATGACTTTTGGTAAACATAACTTGGATTTTCCACTTCATTTTCTTACCATTGGACTTGATCAAATGATGATTTTAAAAGTCACATCATTATTAGAGGGACACAAGACAGAGATGAATATAACGTCTAGAATTACTCACCTAACCTTATCACCAAAATTTTATCACGTCCAGACCTCGTCTTGGTCGATGATATCTCCAAGCTCTGGACCATGAGGCTCAGCTCCAGAACAATCAGAGCACTGGACACCGGAGTATTGCCACGCCAACTTCACGGCAAGGTTCTAGTCAAATGGGCGACTCTCTGGCACGTTCAAGGGCAAGAAGCCGTGCTACTTCAACACTAGCGTGATTGTGATAGATCTAGTGCGGTGGAGGTGGGTCGGGTAGACGAGTCGGATCAAACGATGGATGGAGATCCAAAAGAGCAACCGGATCTGCGAGCTCGGTCTTTCCCACCATTCCTGTTGGTCTTTGAGGGACACGTGGCGCCCATCAAGCACCGGGGGAACCAGCAAGGCTTAGGAGGCGATAATGTGAGGGGCAGCTGTCGTAACCTCCACCCCTGTCCGATTAGCCTCCTACATTGGTTTGGTAGCAACAAAACCTGGTTGGGGCTTACCAAGTTTGGATGTGGTAAAATTTAGGGGATAGGGTTAGATGAAATTTACTTTTTGCACATGACGTGGATTTGCAATTGACATGTGTCCTAGATGGCTTACTAAAACGACATGGAAAAGTCAAGTTATGTTTATCAAGACTCATAAATAAAATATAGGGTTAAATACGTTTGACCCCCCTGTGGTTTAATGACTTTATTTTTTGCCCCCTATAGTTTATTTCATATTGTAAATGGTACATCGTTTATGGCTAAAGATAAAGATGGTGCTTCCATCCAACTTCTGTCTAAAAATTAACGAAAATCTATGTCAACACCTCTAAGAAGCTGACACGTGTCATATGCCTAATTAAAATTAAAAAACTTAAAAATAATAAAAACTTAAAAAGAAAATAAAAGCTAAAAAAAATTAAAAAAGAAATTTGAAAAAAAGAAAAGGAGGGATGTCTCGAGCCACCATCATGGTTGGTTTGAGGGTGGTCGAACCACCCCATGGGTTGGAGATCTCATGAATGGAGTTTAATGGGAAACGAACAAAGGGTTTTGGATGGACCGCCGTGGCTGTTTGACCAACACCTTCTAGCACTAGAGGAATTTGATAGCAATACGATACCAACACAAATGGCCTTCACTTGAGCGGCTTTTTGGCTCCAAGTTGACAACATGCCAATGGGATGCATAAGCAAGGAGGTAGGCTACAATATCGGAGTATCTTTGGGAAAGGTAGAAGCGGTGGGAGTAAAGGAAGATGGGATTGAGTAAGGGAAATTTTTTAAAATTATGGTGGAAATTGACCTAACCAAGCCGCTAGAGAGATGGGGAAATTTTGAGGGAAGACACACTGGGTCTCCTTCAGGTATGAGAAGCTACCAAGATTTTGTTTCATATGTGGTGTCACAAACATGGGTTGAATGGATGTCTAGTGGAGGCCATGGAAGTAGCGAATGAGAAGCCATATGGGGTGTGGTTGAGGGCAGACTCATCGTCACAACCGGTTGGGGGATTCTCTAGTGGCAAACCACTGTGGACGACAACTCTAGAAGGGCCTCCCAGCAGAGCTGCGACGAAGCAATCAAAGGTGGGTGCAAAGCAAACTAAACCGGGATTGACGAAGATGATTATGGAAACTTCTGTTGCTGATTCAGAAATTTCTGAAGGACCAGTTGCTGTTTTTGAGGAGACACTAGGGGGATTGTTGTTTGCGGGTAGCTCAAAAATGGGGCGAGATTGGGAAAAAAAAAAAAAAACAGAAAGATTTGGGCCATTTTGCCCAAAGGGGTGACTCGAGCCACCTCTCTTTTTTTTTTCAATTTTTTTAAGCTTTTATTTTTTAAAAGTTTTTATTAATTTCAGTTTTTAATTTTTAATTAGGCATAGGACACGTGTTAGCTTCTTAAAGGTATTGACGTGGACTTCCGTCAATTTTTAGACGGAGGTACCATCTCCGTCTTTAGCCATAAATAAAATACCATCTACAATACGAAATGAATCACGGAGAGCAAAAAATAAAGTCTTTAAAACACAGTGGACAAAAACGTATTTAACCTTAAAATAAAACATGTGTCACGCTTTTATTGGGTTTGACATAGCAACTAAATATATTGGACAAAAATTTACTTCTAGAAGTAAGTAGTTATTTTCACTTACTGAGTCTTTGAATTATTTTTTATATCACAATAAGCAATTGTAAATTAGTTCACTCACATCAAATGATTTTGCCTTTTTTTTTTTTTTCAAAGATAATGATATTTAGAGAGAGAGAGAGAGAGAGAGAGAGAGAGAACAGGGAAAGCGGAATAAGAAAAAGAAAAAGGAAAAGGAAAAAAGGAAAAGGAGCTAAAGGAAGAAGGCATCCGACATTTGTATTTTATTTAATTTAATCCTCGGAGAAAGATAGACAACAGTCTTTTGACCATTTTATATATAAAAAATGTTAAAAATACAACAAATGCATAATTAGTGCATAACTCCAAAACATTTGCAGTAGTGCAACTAAACGTGCACTTATGGTGCATGTATGACAGCCCTCTATATATATCCCCCCATTCCCCATGGATTTGATTGTGAAAAATAAAAAATCCTACCAACTTTTATCCTTGGGAGACATGGCAAGAGTACTTGGGCTTTCCTTTCTACTTCTCTGCTTCGTTCTTCACAGGGCTGGCATGGCAGAGTCGGGCGATGCCAGACATTCCAGCCCTACAGCTTTCATCAAGTCCTCGTGCAAGGCCACTCGCTACCCTGCACTTTGCGTTCATTGTCTTTCTGGTTACGCAAGTGCGATTAGACAAAACGAGCGACAGCTAGCTCAAACAGCCTTGTCAGTGAGCTTAGCCAGGGCGCGTTCGGCTGCGGCGTTTGTGGCCAAGATTACTAAGGTCAGGGGGATCAAGGCCAGGGAGCATCAAGGCGTCAAAGACTGCATAGAGAATTTGGGTGACAGCGTGGACAGGCTTAGCCAGTCGCTCCAGGAGCTTGGCCGTCTGGGCAGAGCTGGGGGACGTCGCGACTTCATGTGGCACATGAGCAACGTGCAAACATGGGTCAGTGCGGCGCTTACTGACGACAACACTTGTCTCGATGGGTTTGCCGGGCGGGTGTTTGATGGAAATGTCAAGGCTACTATACAGAGAAGGGTCAACAATGTTGCTCAAGTCACTAGCAACGCCCTTGCACTGGCCAACCGTTTTGCTTCAAGACACCGACCTTCAATGGCAGCAGAAAAGCCTTAGAGATCGATTTCTCTATCTTAACTAAGGTTTGTGCCTCAACTAGATGTTGTCTTTGGGGGCTCTGTGTTCATGCTTAAGGTTTGTATTAAGCTTATGTTTAGTACTGTTTGTCTTGTATGCATAGTGTCTGAGTGTCGTTTGCTATAACAAGCTTTCTGAAGTGTCTTAAAAAATCCCTTCAGCAATTGAGCAACAATGGTGGGTGCTCGAGTGTGATCTACCTAATCAACCTTTCCAAATTCTTGTCAATTTGCATTTAGGACTCGGCATAAGGGAATGGTGTCCACGTGAGTGCCAGACGAGTTTAAGAAAAAAATCATTAGACTGATAACCATAGGTTGTTGCAATTATATATGCTGAGTCATCAATTGCTGTTGTTTCCTAGGCAGAATATAAATTAAAGGTTTAAATTCTCCATTTTTTATTATAAATTCAAACTTTTGAAATAAGTGTTCAATTAACTTTTCAAATGTTGAGTTTTACTTATTAAATGAAAGATTAAGTCAAACGTGTGCGAAAAAGTACTAAAATATAAATCAAATAATTATATTTATAATTTTTTATTAGTTTAATTTTTTAAAATAAATGATAATTTAACATCTCTCTTAATTATTTCTATCGGAGACCGAAGGGACATGAAAGGGTCTACTTGTATCAAATTTTAACTTAATCACCATAAGTAGGTATAAATCGAAATGTTTGTCAAAGTGTTGTGAAGGTTTTTTTTTTTTTTTTTAATTTTTAGTTTAAAACATTTTTTAGAGAACATTCATCTAATAAATTTGGTGTAGTACTTCTTACTGACCTTAAAAATTAATTGCCGCATTAAAATTGTTAGACAATTATAAGATAAAAATATAATATACGCATTACTAGTTTAAAAAAAAAAAAAGTTTTAATTTGAGGAGGAGCAGTTTTTTGTATTCTAAAGAGAGTAATGGGTGTTTGGGGTTTATTAACAAATATGGGAGTGATGATGTTATCGGCAATAGGCAGGAAGAGAAGAGCTACATCTCTTTTTCTTCAACATTTTTTTATATATCACATAAATTTATGAGACTAATAATAAATTTAAATTTTGATTATATGAAAGATGTATAAGAAAATTACGTAAAAGGATAAGTATAAAGAGTATGTAAGAGGCCAGGGTAAGTCTATCATTTATAAAAAGAGAATTGGAACTGGGAGACAGCTGGGGCCCAATCTGCAAAATAAAAGGGTCCTCCTTTGGGCACAAATCACACTGCAATATTTTTATTTTTGAATTTAAAGCATTTCATGATTATCTTTGTTGACGCATTCGAAAGTGGAAAATATATATATAACTAAAAATAAGGTGAGCCGATAACTTCACCCTTTTGAGTGGTTGTGTGACGTGGAAATCTAATCGGGGTATTTTAAGCTTTATGATGACGTTCCGGGTCCCACAAAGAAATTTGAAGCTCGACTGCCAGGAAAGTTAGATGGAGTTTGAGGCTAGTGGACCCCTGCGGTTTTTAACCTTACCCTTGGAGACACAGATCACCGTTTTTGGTAACTATTTTTGGATAAAGAATTTTTGTTGAATAAAAATATAAAATGATCGATGGGAAATAAAGTAAAAACAAAAATTCAAAATTTAGATTAAGGAAGTCAAAAAGATAATCATTAAATGCTCTAACCGTCAAGTATCAACAACTACGATTGAATCTGAAGACCAGATGGATGAAATTAATGCAACAAAAAGATACCTCAATATTTGTTTAATGCAAGTAAAAAATAAGGTTTTAAATTTTTAAATCATGTGAATTGAGATTATTTTTTGCATCCAATAACATGAAAAATATTACCTAATAAAAATGTGAAAAAAGCTTTGAGTAGAAAATTATCTTTAAGTTTACTAAAGAATAAGGAGTAAATAAAAAGCTTTTTAATTTTTTTTTTTTTTAATACCTCAGTAACATGCCACATTTTTAATAAGTATCATTTTTTAAAGCCGTTCGATGCAAGTAACGGCCTGAATTCACATAATTTGAAAATCTACAATTTTTATTTTTATTTTTTAAATTGTTGTGAATCCTAATTCAAAGTTCAGGTATTTAATTAATTCAACTTTTGAAATAAATTGAGAACAATTTTTTAAAATTTTAATGCCCTAGGCGTGTGACTTTTGCAAAACTAACCGCTAGCTGATTATATAGGAATTTTGAGCAAAATTTAATACAAAGTTTGAATTTTAAAAATTAAACTTAAATTGTTTCATTTTGAAAATTAACCATAAGATTTTTCTAGTAGGTTGAAATAAAAATAATAGTGAATATCAAACGTGGCATTTGCCGCGTTAGGGTGTAAACAGATGGGAATGGAGGAGGGTTGTGTGTCTAGCATCTCTCTCTCTCACACACACACACACACACAAAATCAATATGGGTTCTCTCTCTCAAACGTTGGATTCTCTCTCAAATGTTGGATGCTCTAATATCTTGCTATGTCAATCTCGTTACTAACTACAACTCCATTGATTATCATCCATCGCTGTTAATAGCAACTTGTTAAACTAATAAAAAGTAGCAGACAAGCAGTTGTACATGCATTGCTAGATAGGTTAAGGGACTTGGCTCATCCACACTCTTGCTTAAACGAATTCCTCTTTCGATCCTACACCCCATTTTCTTGTTCGCCGCTGAAATTAGACTTCCGTTGATGTTGGATGAAGTTTCAGAAACAAATTCAAACAAGCACAAAATCGAAGGTAGTCTCTGGCATAGCTTTCCGGCAAGGTCGGTGCTTATTTGGCAAAGGAATCGACCCACTCTGCCAAGCCATCTTTCTTAGGCGTCTCTATCGATGCCAACAAGTTTCTTCTCTTTCTTTTTTTTTTCTTTTTAATAAGTACATTAAAAAAGAACTACAACCAAGAAAAACAGAGGGTTGAGCAACCAAAAGGAAATACATCAAATGAATGATGCGGCCTTATGGATTTTTAGCACAAATAACAAGAAAAGTGACCACCAATTAAGGAGGTTAGACAAGGCGCGTTTAGAGGCATGATCGTCACATGACCTTTCAACCCTACCCTAACCCCCATAACAAAGGACGCAGATAAGGATATGACCCTCGAAATACCCTTCAACCCAAAACTTAAGAAAAAGCATAAATAAATCACCAAACCCAAAAAACAGTGACACAAGCAACGTAGATAGCGAGGACACAGGGGAACATGGCTTCCACATGCAGGCGCGTGAGAACAACTATTCCGTGTGTGAAGGCCAGGTGGAGGTGCGTGAATTAGTGACGGAGACGTTGGAGGCAGCAACGAGGAGCGGAGAGACCAAAGATGACGGCGATGAAGAGCGTTTTTGTGCGGAGTTGACAGCGGAAGACAAATCTAACTCCAAAAAAACAAACAAATTTGAAACCCAAAGCAGATCCAACGGGAGGAGACGTCGTTACGGAGACTGAGGCTGCAATTTTGAGAGGATCAAGAATATATCGCCAGAGACGATGAATAAAGTCTCATAAGAGGCGAGAGGATCTCATCATCACTGGGGAAGTCAAAGGAAGTGAATCGAAGACTATCACCAAGGATTTAGAAAAAGATAGCAAGGAAGGGGACGAGCTTCAGTGGGCTGCATAACTGTTTGGGAGGGGAGTGGCGAGGGAACGACGCCGTTTGAGGAGAAGAAGAAATATGCATTGATGGAGGTGAAGGGCGAACGCGAGCTGGTGCTAAGGAGCAAGACGAAATGGCGTTAAAATTGATGCTTTTAACACATGTCCTTCATCCATCTAAAAATGGGAGCAAACAAGTAGATTTTAAATGGGAGGTGAGCCGCTCCCATAGTAATATACTATTGACGCAAGTTCCCAACCACTTCCATTCACAACTAGTCAATACTTTTACTGGTAGAGTTTCAAAGATGTGATAAAGAAGAAGAAGAAGAAGAAGAATGACCCAATTACATGAAATACCAAGATTAATGTGCATTGACTTAATGATTATGAAAATCCACTCAAACCCAAAATTTCAAAACACCGAAAAAATCTTAAAATCTCACAAAAGAAAACTTTTCAAGAACGAGAAACATTATGAGGATAACTATGCAACTTGTCAGTGATGTATACTAAATAGGAATGCAGGCTCAGCTTTACAGATTGTAATGGATGGTCCATATGTTACCCAAACATGCCTCTCTAAATCACGGATTGACTGGCCCGCACAAATCTTTTCTTTTCCAAATTTCACATGGGCAATTGATGTTCTTCATGCTTTCAGAAAAGCAGGCTAGTAGTGCCCATGACTCAATTCCTATTGGAATTTCTGATTTTCTGTTTGTCTACTAAGGGGAGCATCAGAGATCTGAAACAAGTTAGACTTGCGCCTAATAATGCCTCATACAAGTTTCAAGCTTGCGTCTTGCCTACCAATAGCTCTCCAAGAACAGCTATTCTTCCTACACATTGTGTTAAGAATATTTGATATTATTCTCTAGGCTTTATTCCTTTCCTTTGTAGGGTTTATTTTCTACCTTATTTAATGTAAGGTTTCTTGCTCACCACTTATTATTTCTCTATAAATAAAGTCATATGTAATATTGTTTAATACACTTCAATAGTAAATATGTAGCAAATACGTCTCTTTACGCTTTCGCTCTCTTTTCTCTCCTTCTCTTTCATATATTTCTTCAATATATTTAACAAATTGAAAAGGACAAAAGAGTGCTGCTCAAGATATTATACTGCTTTGTACTTTACGCCTTTTAAGTGCATTCCAGATTAGTGCACATTCTATATTTAATTGGTGCTCATAAAGGGTTGAAATGCACTGTCCATTAAGCGTATATAAGCTCTTTGTCTATTAAATT
This sequence comes from Alnus glutinosa, assembly GCF_958979055.1. Taxonomy (NCBI): domain Eukaryota; kingdom Viridiplantae; phylum Streptophyta; class Magnoliopsida; order Fagales; family Betulaceae; genus Alnus; species Alnus glutinosa. The sequence goes on along the minus strand of NC_084898.1, from coordinate 9,032,618 downwards.
GTTCTACACCTAATATTCAACGCAGCAGCTTAATTGATCCAATTATTGGTAGGGTTTCAAATTATCCTATCACATGCAATGTCATTTTTAAATACGTTTACTTTGTTTTAAGTCCTACTAATTTCTGTAGTGGTTGATTACTCCAATTTCAATCATTTTGCCCATATAGAGGAAAGATCTACAATGCCATTGTGTGTACATTATCGTATATCTCAACATCTCCTGATAAAAAGTTCATTACTCTTACAACTCTTTTTAATATAACTTAGTGAAGGGGGAGTGGCAGCAGATATCTCTCAAAGTAAAGTCATCAACAACTCCTTTAGAAGACTGAAAGGGTTACTTGATTACTAAACTGTCATGTACCTGAGAATCGCCCCACGAAGCTTTTCCATAAATTCCGCTGCTTGTTTCTGCATGTAGAGAACCAAAATTTATGTAAATCTTTAGACTTTAATTCACCACTGATGCAGATAATGAACATGTTACAGTTAGGAAAAATTGGCATAGAAATTTCTTGTTCAATACACGAGGACTAGAAATGAACTTCCTATATTTATGGTTAATTCAGTTCCAAGAGTGCATCAAGTGAATGGATATCTTAGTTGTTGAGAGGGTTACCCAAAATATGCTGTGTATTATCAACAATTACTACAGAGGGTGATAAGATGATGTCTTGAGCAATTGCATATCAAGGAACCTTGACCCAAATCCATGAATCCCATAAAAGATTTAAGAAAAAGCTCTTTATATTAATAGGAGAGGACAATAACTATTTCTTCTTCTTTTTTATTTACGTGAATTTTATCCTCTAGTTTGAATAGGAGCTGAACGGTCATGCTTATATATATACTAGTTTTGTAGGCAACAAAGATTTTTTTTTTTTTTTTTTTTTCCTTGCATGCATGTGACACTAGAGTCCGAAAAAAGTGCAAATACTATAATATAGCTCCTTTTGATAAGTAATTTAGTCTTATTGAAAGCGTAAGGCGCCTCTGAGTACACTGGAAGTATACAACAGGAAATACCTAACTAAAAAAGGAAAAAGAAACAAGAAAATCAGCAACGCTGATAGATAAAGGGTACAAAAAAGCCATCGACTAAAGATACAGTGTATGGAGAAACGACTCTAACACCTCCTTTAGGGAGCTCTTTAGGTTCTCAAAACACCTAAGGTTTCTTTCTCTCCAAATACACCACAAAATGCAGATAGGCACCAACTTCCATGTTGTAGTGCTCCTTGATCTTCCAGTCTTCCACCAACAGGCATAACCCAAGAAATACCAAAGCGAGAGAAGATGTTGTTCCACAGAGCGAAGGCCACATCACAATGCAGAAAAATATGGTCCAATGATTCCTCATCTCGCTTGCATAGGCAACATTTGTCAACAATGATTATGTGCATCTTTCTGAGATTATACATAGGAAGGATTTTACCTAGAGCTGCAGACCATGTGAAGAAAACTGCCATCAGGGGTGCCTGAGTCCGCCACACACTCTTCCAAGAGAACCGAGTTCCTCCAGATCATGTCAAGGAACCGAAATAAGACTTAACCCTGAACACACCTTTCTTGGAAGAGACCCATCAAAGGTTGTTAGCCCGATCTCTATTCACCCTGGTAGAGTGTAAAACCCGAAAAATAAAGGCAAAAACATCTACTTCCCAATCATGCGCCTTTCTAACAAAGTTCACGTTCCACTAAAAGGACCCGCCCAAAATCTCCATATTGTCAGCCACAAATGCATCCTTCACCCGAGCAATACCAAAGAGATCAGGAAAAATTTCTTTCAGAACCGTATCTCCGCACCACAAATCATGCCAAAATCTAATCCTACCCCTATCCCCCACCTCATATCTAATAAATCTGGAAAAGGTCTCCCATCCTTTCCTTATGTTCTTCCACAACCCTACTCCAAAAGCCCTTACAATCCCACGGGAGCACCACCTACCCCACATACTACCATACTTGGAATCCACCGCAACTCTCCACCAAGCATCTCATTCCATACCAAAGCGCCATAACCATTTCCCAAACAAGGCGCGGTTGAACACACCAAATTTCTAATGCCAAGCCCCCTTCTGAAGTTGGGGTACAAACCTTCACCCAACTCACCAAATGATATTTAAATTCTTCGCCCATCTCACCCCAAAGAAAATCTCGTTGTAGCTTCTCAATGCGTGTAGCAACACTCACCGAAATAGAGAACAAAGACATGTAGTAGGTAGGTATGTTGGAGAGAGTGCTCTTGATAAAGGTAACCCTCCCACCCTTGGAAAGGTATAACATTTTCCAACTAGCCAACCGATTTTTCACTTTCTTGATTACTCCGTCCCAAATAAGAGTGGACTTGTAGGAAGCCCCCAAATGAAGACCCAGATACTTCACTGGCAAAGAAGCAACCTCACACCCTAAAATGTCACCTAACCTTCCCACTTGAACGACATTCCCCATTGGAATTAAATTGGATTTGGCCAAGTTGACCTTTAAGCCCGAAACAGCCTCAAATAAGAGAAAGAGACTCCACAAATACCGCAACTAGGAGGAACGAGCATCACAGAAAATCAAAGTGTCGTCAGCAAACATAAGATGCGAGAAACAAGCATTACCCACTCTAAAGCCCAATTGACCGCCGCTATAATCATACGACTCAAAGCCTCCATAACAAATACAAACAAAAGAGGAGACAAAGGGTCCCCTTGCCTCAAGCCTCGAGAGCTACTGAAAAGGCCATTGGGAAAGCCATTGACTAGCACCGAAAACTTCGCAGAAGAAATGCATCGAGCTATCTACGAACACCATTTACCCTTGAAGCTGCACCTCCTCAACATATACAAGAGAAAATCTCAATTAACATGAACATAAGCTTTTTCCAGGTCCATTTTGCAAATGATGCCCGGCTCCCCTGATCTAATTTGACAATCAAGGTATTCATTAGCAATAATGATCGGATCAAGAATCTGCCTCCCTTTGATGAATGCACTCTGGGACTTGGAAATAACCTTCTCCAAAACCGTCTTCAATCTGTTAGCCAAAACTTTAGCAATAATCTTGTAGATTCCTCCCACAAGGCTTATGGGCCGAAAATCTTTGAGAGAGAGCACCAGGAATCTTTGGAATAAGCGCAATAAAAGAAACATTCAGACTTTCTCAAACACTTCTCCAGCTTGAAAGTCAGAAAATACCTCCATAATGTCCAAGTGCAAAACCTCTCAACAAGCTTGGAAGAAAGCCATAGTAAAACCATCAAGACCCGGCGCTTTGTCACCATTCATAGCAAACACTACCTTCCTAACCTCCTCCTCCTCAAAAGCTCTCTCCAACCAACTTGCTTCTGACTCCAGAATAGCATCAAAGGAAAGATCATCTAACCAAGGCCTCCAACTGTGCTTCTCAGAGAAGAGATCTTGATAGAACTGAACCACGTGCTTGCCTATCTCAACCGGATCAGAAGAAATAGAATCTCCAACAATAAGGAATCCATAGAGTTGTACCTTATGTTTGAATTGGCTATGGAATGGAAGAATTTTGTACATTTATCTCCTTTTAACCACGTCACCCTGGACTTTTGCCTCCAGCAAACCTCCTCCAAAAGAGAGCATCTCTCTAGCTCGCTGACAATCTCTGACTTCTTTAGGAGTTCCCCATCAACCAAAGCCCTACTACCTTCAATAGTATCGAACGCCTGAAGCTCTTCGAAGAGCTTTATGTTGTTTCTCTCCACGTTACCAAAAACCTCTGCATTCCATGTCTTCAAATTTTCTTTGAGAGCCTTTAGTTTACAAGCTAATACAAAACTTGGAGTACCGTGAAGAGTATGAATCCCACCATTGTTTCACCAACCCCACAAAGCCATCCGCCTTAAGCCACATATTCTCAAACTTTAACGGCCTACTTCTTACAGAAGTGTGAGCACAATCAAAAAGAATAGGAAAATGGTCAGAGTAAAGGCGGGGAAGCCTCTTTTGGGAGGCCACAGGAAATCTAGCTTCCCAATCAGGAGAAACAAGAAAATGATCAATCCTGGACCAAACGGGAGGGTCACAAGAGATTAACCAAGTATAAGATCCTCCAGCGAGAGGAAAATCCATAAGACCCTGATAAGAGATAAAATCACAAAAATCCCTCATGGCAGACACACTACCATCTCCAGATCCTTCACTAGGGAACCAAATTATATTGAAGTCACCCCCTATACACCAAGGCATGTTCCACTAACTAAGAATCCCTGCCAGCTCATCCCAAAGCCCCCTCCTATCAATACTAGAGTTCGGACCATACACCCCCACAAAACCCCACTCAAAAAGATCTGCAACATTCCTAAAGGAAACTGCAAGCATTAAATCCCCCACGCACACATCTACCCTTTCCACCACCCTCTTATCCCACATGATCAGGATACCCCCTGAAGCCCCACTTGAATCCAAGCAACACCAATCCACATAACATAGCTCCTCAGATTAAGTGCTTCAACAAAAAAAGGTATGTTTTTTATCCTCTGTGTATTTTTGTCTCCACGAGATCAATTCAAATAATTAACACAAAGTCTCAATACAAGAATGAAGTGTTCAGAATATCTATATTAGTAGAATAATAGCAAAATACATTTTTCCTGTTTTTCTTGACATGAAATCAATACTGGAGGAAGTATTGAAAGCCAGCCGCAAGAGTATACACTGACTTGTTTGCATTGTGAATTAGTGATGCAGTACACTAAATCAACATTGCAAATGTCCATAACTCGTCAGATGTTTCATTTTTCAATGAAAACTGCTATTTCTAAATTCTGTATCATAGGCAACCATCCCACGTTGTACTTTCTGTATATAGGATTGGTTGTACCATGCATATCAAGCATTGTGTGTTCATTAATGGGCAGTAGCGTGACAGAGCTAATAGTTGAATCTCATTATTTCAATAAAGTGTTTCAATGAGAGAAGTTCTCTCATACATTATCTCCCTTTTAAGCTTGTGGCTGTAAGTTCACAATTGAATCTGCTACCAAATTTCCCCATTGTATGAATTTGGTGCAGTACTTCTTAGTATAGCAAAGTAAGGTGAGCATCTGTGAAGGATCTTGGATCTCCACCAGAAACTTAACATTACAGAACAACTCTAAATTCTATTTAAGCTAGATAGACAAGAGTTTCCCGATCACTATTACCTGGTTACACTTGTGGGCATTTGCTATGTTTTCATCAAGAAGGGTCAATAAGGATCTATTTATTTCATTCTGCTCGACCATCTCCAATAACTGCATGGTAAAAGTTAATCATTTGGGCAATAAATGACATAAAGTATATCAAACTAAGAGGCTTGATGAGTGAAAAGAGGAGCACATACAGTGGCTTTTAGATCCTTTGATGTCAAGATTTTGTTTAGGTTTTCTTTTGCTGTTATGAGGTCAGCTTGCATTTTATCATATGCTTCTGTAACAAAGATGAGGCCAAAGGATTGTGGGTTCATACAAAAATGCAAGGATGCATATACCCAGCACCAAAGTTTGGAGTGTAACATACCTGTTCCTTCCAGCAGGGCCTTCTGCAGTGCTTCTAGCTCAATCAATCTATCTTCCACGTTCTAGATACAATATTAGCATTTGCATGTTGTTAGTCAATCCAATCATCGCTGCAGGATATAACTCAAATTTATAGTTTGACAATAGGAACCTGGGTTTTTGAAACAGCAAATCGAAGCTGACCCAGCTCAAATTGTAGCTGTGAAAAGAATTCCTGGTTCAATCTGCAAATAATACATGTTATAGAAGCATTTGTTGACGGCAAGGTAGAGAATTGAGGCAAGAAAAAAGATTATATTAATTAAGGGAGCAGATGGAAATGAAATAAACGATGATATACTCATTGACAACTTTCTTATAAAAGTGTTGTAGGTTCTCTACTGACACTCTGCTCCTTCATTACAATATAAAATATTAAAACTGCATAAGACTTTAAAAATAGATAAAATACTAAGGGATAGTATGATTTTTTCAGCCATCTATTTTTTGTTGTAAGAAATTCCCCATTTATAATACAGAAGAAGAAAAAAAAAATTATCCCTTTTCCAACCTTATTCAGATCCTTCGAGTATATATGGTCATGGTGTTAATTTTTTTTTTTTTTTTTTTTAATGTGATAGGAAGTAAGGGAAATATTAGCATCAAATTTAGCAATATTTTTGCAGGTTGCAGATAATTTAGAAGGAAATAAGAGAACTTTCAGCTAAACAATCAGAAATTAATGAACTCCAAGTTAGTAGGAGTGTACTTATAAGATCTTCGGTGGTAGGATATACGTATAAGATCTATGATTGTACAGAATGCATATAGCTTGCCCAAAAAGAAAAAAATGAAGGAAAAAAAGGTGGAAAAGCATTTACATTGCAGGCAAGATCGAGATTTATTAAAAGGAAGCTTTTGCTTCAAAAGAGAAAATATTTGATTTTTTGCAGGTGCTATCAAGTTGTTTGTGTATAAGAGCTTGAGCTCAGCTGAAGGGAGCATACTCCACTCCACTTGTATAGTTTGTACACGTTGTATTCAATTAGAATCAGTACTTTCTAGGTCAAATGCATTGTGCCACCCAAAAAATTATTGGAGGGTTTGCATAACCAGCAACGACTTATTATGTTTAAATGTTATGCAAACAAGCTGCGAAAAAGTCTATAAGTCTACCAAAGTTGCTAGCTCAGAAAACCATATTTATATGATTTATACAACAATGTACGCACAGATATAGTTCATAAAACAAAGTACGCACAATTAATCACACAATTGGAGAATCAAAGTACCCCACATTAACATGATTTATAAAACAAAGTACGCCCTCAATTTCGTTAGTACATGCACACCAAAATGCATTTCCCATATTGGAGGAATCAAAACCTCAAACAACTGGTAGGCAACTTCAACATTCACGCAATCAACATATAACAATGTAAAAGCACTAACCGCGGCCTCAACCTCGCGATCTCAATCTCAATCTCTTGAGCTTCGGTGTCCAGAAAGTACTCGATCAGCTCCACCGGAGTATCTGGAACAACCCGAGACTAGAACAAACAACAAGAACGACCATATAAAAACTAGAAGAAAAAAAAAACACACACAGACACACACACACACACAATGTTTACGCATTTTACAAGACCCAGTTCCTCCAAATCCAAAACCCGTTTAATCAAATTACCTGTCGAAGCGCACGGCGGCGCTCCTTTTCTTCGCGAACTTGGCTTTCGAAGGCTTCCCGAGCTTCAGAGTCTCTCTCAAGCCGCCTCTTGAACTCACGCTTCGCGATGTGGCCGGTCTGCGGCGGACCGAGTAAGCCTTCTGGGTCCTTCCTTCGATACAAAGTTCAAATTCACTAAGCTACCAGAAACTGATAGATGAATGGTATGGAAAAAAGAGTGAGAAGTACCCATCCAATGCAGGAAACTCTGAGCCGGGAAGAGTTCGGAGGTGTGAGATTTGTACGGACGGTTATGGCGGTAGTGGCTATACCGATGCTGAGAGCGGACATTGATGGCCCTTTGAGAGACGGAGGTTCTCTCTCGACTTCTGGGGTTTGTATTATCCGTTTGAATTTTGGATGGTGCGATAGGTAAAGAGTAGTGCTAGCTACTCTCTGCGTTTTTTTTTTTTTTAATCAAATTAATAATAATAGAGAAATGATCCATACACTCATTTATCACAACAGCCCCACAACAAGCTGACGTGGCTGGTAATATTTTATTATTTTTTTGTTTTGTTTTCATTTTTTTTGTAAAAAAATAATAAAATATTACCAGCTACATCAGCTTGTTGTGGGGCTGTTGTGAAAAATGAGTGTAAGGATCATTTCTCATAATAATATTACAAATGAGTTGTGCACAAAGTGTGTATATTAATAGGTAAAACACAGTGTTATTTCCAACGTTTTTTCTTATGAGAAATGATCTATACACTCATTTCTCACAACAGCTCCACAACAAGCTGACGTGGCTGGTAATATTTTATTATTTTTTTTGTTTTCTTTTCTTTTCTTTTTGTAAAAAAATAATAAAATATTACCAGCCACGTCAGCTTGTTGTAGGGCTGTTGTGAGAAATGAGTGTAGGGATCATTTCTCTTTTCTTATTATTATTTAAAGGGCACTCTATTTGCTCTCTAATTAGGGGTGTAAAGTTGGCCGGTTATATCCAGCCGATAACCAGATAACTAGTCAACCAGTTTGGTACACAGTTAAAAATAACCGATAATCGATCTTGTTGGAGCAGTTATCGATTTTAGAAAATATTGAAACCGGTATAACTGGTAACCGGGTATATATATATATATATAAATGTATTTATTTATTTAAAAAACTAAAATAATAAATTTAGGGTTTTACACTTTATTTCCATTCTAACCTAAGCCAACATATTGGGCCAAAAATGTTGAAATATTTTTTTAAAGGGCTAAAAAAGTCTAAATTAAGCACAAAAAGTAAGCTCAATACTTAAATTAAACCCAAAAAACCTAATTTTAAAAAAAATTAGTTACCAGTCCGAATAACCGGGTACCAACCGGTAACAAAATTGGTTAATCGGCTACCCGGTTACCATAGCTGGTTACCGGTTTTAACCAATAAGTAATAAATGTAACAAGGTTTTCACCCCTACCGCTAATTATAACTCAATTTACAACATCCTAATTTTAGGGTTCGGGTTAAATACCTTTTTGGCTCCTTGAATTTTAACAATTTTATTTTTTTTCCCTCGATTTTACTTTCGATCACAGGTGGTACCCTGCTTATGAGCATATACACAAATAGTACCTCTGTCGATCTAAAATGAATAAAACTAACGGAATTTTATGTCAAACCAATCGACACTTGACATGTGTCATATACCTTATTAAAAAAAATTATAAACTTAAATTTAAAAATTAAGAAAAATAAAAATAAAAATAACTATAAAAAAAAAGGCCAAATTTTTTTTAAAAAAAAAAAAAAAAGTTAGGGGTTTGGCCCCTTGGCAGTGGCCGAACCATTCTCATGAGTCATAGGGGTGATTCGGTCACCTAAAAAAAAAAAAAAAAAAAAAGATAGAGGGATTTGGCCCCTTGGCCACCCCAGGCCAAACGAGGGTGGCCGCACCACCCCCAAGGCCCTTGGGGTGGTTTTGGCCACCCTCATTTTGTTATTTGGGGGTGATCGAATCATCCTCAAGGGCACCACCCCCAAATTAGCCATGGGGTGGCTCTCCATTTGGGTTTTTTTTTTTTTTTTTTAAAGTTTTTTTTTTTTTCTTGATTTTTAAATTTAAGTTTTTAAGATTTTTAATTTTTTTTTTTTTTTTTTTAATAAGGTTAATGACACTTGTCAAGTTTGATTGGTTTGACATACAATTCTGTTAGTTTTCTTGACGACAAATGGAAGAAAGTATTATTTGGGTATATGTCCATAAGTGAGATACCACATGTGATCAAAAGTAAAACCGATAGAGGAAAAAAAAAAAAACAAAAACTTTAGTTGTCAAAACTTTTTACCTTTTTTCTAAATTTCCTTTTTTCAGATTTTTTTTCTTTTCCTATTTTTTTTGCTTTTTATTTATTTATTATTTACTTTTTTTCATTTTGGGCGAAGAAGAGAGACATTGCAACCCCAATGATAAATTGACAGGACATTGCAAAATTGAAACATGGAAAGACATTGCAAATAAAATGATAATTAGAGAAAAGTACATGTAGTTTCCCTTGTTTAAATTACTGTTTGAAATGGTAGTTATTTCACATGAGAGCCATTGTATGCTCTTCACATATGAATAGTTGAGATTTACCAGTTATAACCTGGTATATATAAATGCTAAAACTGGTAATCACTCTAGTAAAGCCGGTCACCAGTTATTTCCAACCGGCTACCAAACCGGTTTCTCGGTTACCGTCCGGTTTTACACCCCTAGTGGCGATGCTTTCCGTATCTGTGGAGGTGCCCCAAACTTTGGTTTGCGAGTTCTACGCGAACATGCATGACTTCCAAGATGGCACCTTCCAATTCATGCTTCGGAGGAAGCCAATTCTAGTCTCTCTTGCCTTGATCCGCGAGCTCACCAGCACTCCTCTGGTCGATGATTCACCTTATCTTTGGAGTCCTGAGCAGGCTTCATCCCACATGGAAGTGGTTGCCACCCTAGGCACAAGACAAACTGAGGCTGATACCAGTATCTCCTTAAGACTCTTCCAGTGGATGTACGCTTCATTTATCGGATCATATATAGCAGCATGCATCTACCCCGTCTCCAGCATCGACTTGATCAAACCTGAGAGGGCTTATTTTCTACATGCACTACTTCAGAGCACCCCTATCGACTTCACCACCCATGCCATCAAGATGATGTGCGTAACACCCCAAAGAAAAAATAAAATAAAATAAAATAAAACTTGAGTATTTTTATTTAATAAAAAGAGCCCACAAGGAAATTGTGTATAATGCTAGATATTGTTAAAATAAAATATAGTATATTTTTCTTTACTATGAGAGAACCCAAAGAAAATTTGTTATAATATTAAATATTATTAAAAGAGATTAGAAGGGATTAAGAGATGAAAAACAAAAATGCTTGACACGTTTTTACAGACCTAGCAAAATGACGACAAGTGGGGAGCCTTCTGATAACACATTTCAAGACAGTTGAAACGTGTCTTCCTTCTCTTTTCTCTGTCCCCACTTGGCAAACATGCACCAAATCCCTGCGGTTTTGAGACACGCACACCCCTCCCCTATTTTCTTCTTTCACTCTTATTTTCTTCTGACCATTTCTTCTTCGTTCTTTTTCCTCCACTTGACCAGAACAAGGGAGAGATCATAGGAGAGCGATCGAGAAAGGGAGACCGAAAGAGGGAGAACGAGAGAGCCGAAGGGTGAGCCACCGGTTGGGGCAAACAGGAATGCTAGGCCGGTAGGCCACGGCTTGGCGCCAGCGAGGCCACGGGGAGCCTGATTTCCGGTACTCTCTCAATACCCAAACCAAGAGGAAACCATTTTAGGTAAGTAAAATTCTCAGATTTTGATTTTTAATAAATGGGTCTTGGAAATTTTGGGGATTTCTCTTGAAAATCAAAGGGGTTTTTCTGGGTTTCATAGTTTGATTTTTATAACAATTTCTGGAATAATGAAGATGTACTGCCAGTAGGGGAAAACCGGATGGGTATCATTGGGAGTTTTTGATTCTTTTTCCTTTGATAACAGTGATATTGTTTGGGTTTTTCTGGTGTTTAATGAATGGGTGTTTTGATTTTGGGTTTCGGTTGTGTAACTTAAATTCTAGTAGATGGGTTGTTGATTATAAGGTTGAAGTTTAAATTGATGATGGGTTTTGGTTTTCTTGATTTTTGAGGTTTCAATTTATATTAATTTTTGTGAAGATTCTGGTAGGACAACCGAATGGGTATGGAAGATTTTGGATGTTCTGATGGGTTTTGTGATGCTGATTGTTAGATTAATCTTGGTTGGGAAATTCTGGATTTTTTTTTTTTTTTAGCTAAAATTGGTTGTGGATGGGGGGCTGACTTGGGACTTAATTTTGGATAGGTTGTGAATGATATTATGTAGAAAACAGAATAGTTATTGAAGATTTTGGATACTTCAATTCTATTGGAGATTTGTTGATTTCATTTGGTTAAATTGTGAATAAATTCTGGTTATTGTTGGATTAATTGGGATTCTTGGGTTTTGGGTAGCCGATTATGAAGGACTTTTGGTTATAAAAACAGTGTGGATATTTGAGATTTTAAACATTAATTTATGTTTGAATTGTTGAATTTATATCGGTTAATTCAATGTATAACTTCCGAGTATTGATGATTTAGTGATGGATATTACTGTTGAATTATGATCTTGATGGCAGGAAAATTACTTTTAAAAATTGAGTTGTAATGTTGTAAATTGAGTTTAGAGATACCTTATAGAGGATTTTGTGAGAAGTACCGAATAGATGCATTGTTGGGTAATTATGATTCTTTGATGGTTATTCTTGAGTTATTGTGTGACTTTCGGATGTTGTTTTTGTAAATAGGTTTGGGTGATTTATTCTGGAAGAAGACATTGGTAAATGACTTTGGTATGAGTTATGGATTTGGTGATTTAAGAATTTATGCAGTTAAGATTTTATGGATGTCTAGTTAGATCTTATGCTAAGGTACACATATATTTCCTATTTTAATACTTGCTGGATTTTATTGGCATGAGTTTGGTTTAATATCAGGTTGCTGGGGTCATGGACTTTTGGGACTAAGGATTGGGTAATTCATGGGGTTGCTGTTTTTAGAAGATTTTTCGTGATTTAGGCTGAATGGGTTCATGTTTGTTGGTGATCTAGTCACTAAATAGTAATGTGGACCTATGGTTATTGACAGGCAGTATAATTTGGAGTTCCTGGTTACGTGTTTTGTAGTATATATACAAAGTATACTTTAATTAAGTTTTAGACTTCAAATTTCAGAATATTCTTCTAAGCTTCTTCTTTTAATTTATTTAGGTAAAAGCTCGACCCCGATGCTAATGGCCAGTCCAGGTAAGGGAACACAACCTTAAAACCCCGGCAAAATTTAAATAAAATCTTTTCAAAAGAAAAACGTTGGGAATTTTCAAAAGATTCTTTCACTTTAATATATTACTAGCTCTTTTTCTTCAGTTATAATGATTCCTTTATGAAATGTACTTGAACCTCCATATGATTATATGATAGCTCTCAAGTATGAAATATTGAATTTGTTGCCTGTGAACCACATGAATGAAGGATAAGACTATAATATAAATATTCGTACATGTGCACCATATAAATGAAGATGATGATGAGATTATGATTCTCAAATATATATATATATATATATATATATATATATATATATATATATATATATATATATATATATATATATATATAAATATGTTACATGTGCACTATATGAAAAAGATGATGAAACTATGATTTACTTACATGAATATATGTTTTATGTGCATCACATAAAGTTTAATCCCACGACACCATAATGATGTGATCCGGATGATGATGGGTAGCGGGGCAACCACACCAAAGGGGTGGGGCTATCGGTCGAGGGGTTCTCACCTAGGGAGCTTCCTAACCCTGCAACTCTCCCCTATAATGACAGGATGAGCCTATGGGTCCTTCGAGATAGGACCTTTGGACGAGCCCAACGTGTCACGCCCCCGTTTTGTCAATAAGGGAAACGCGAACTAAAAGATAAATAAATAAGTAAATAAAGACGGAGAATTTCAAGACACAAGTAGTATTACTATTTATACTAACTATGATAGCAGTATCAAAATTTTACACTGGGGTTCAAGGTTATTTACAACTCAAAAGTAAAGTGGTAGTACAAAAGCTAGCAATCAACATTGCTAGAAAACCACCACAAAAGTTAAAAGACTGAAATGAGTACAGTTTCCATCACAAAATATAACTGTACTATCATGATCTATCAGCTTTACAGTCTTTGTCCACGAAGGAGACCCCAGGTACCAAAACTGCTACTATTTACAAGAATCTACATCTTCTTTTAGTCCACTGTACAGTAAGTCCAAGTTGCCCACGGATGGGGCCAAATCTGTGGGTCACTGACTACCAGGAGTCCTACAGGCACTCCTCCCCTCATGACTATGATATACACCTTCATCTGAAAATGGTTATGAGGGAAAGGGGTGAGTTCGACAACTCAGTAAGGAAATATCAACACCAGGAAAATAAAACATGTTATAAAATCATTAATTTTGCATAATGACAAAAATACCAAAATGAGCAATTAAGACAGAATTTATAAATATAATTAACAGAACTTAAAAATAGATGAACAAGAAACATGAATAATGGCATGAATAAGCAAATCAATTCTTTTTATTTTCTCTTTTATCCTTTAACTGTGGTTTAACCCTTTATAGACTCTAAACCGCTGTTACCCGTGAGCGGAGCACGTTGGCTTTTGTCACACAGACCTATGGACTCAGCCTGTCGTCACAGGGGAGAGTCGTTCCGAGTTGGGGATCTTCCCTAGGTGAAGGCCAACCTCGGCTGGTAGCACACACTAACTTATGGTATGCTTGCCATGCTACCCTATGGGTACCAATCCTAACTGTAATAGTGCCTCAGGGTTAAACAGTTACTGCACATGAACGTTTTTCTGTAATACTGTAGGCTCTACTTTAATTGTATACTTTATTTCAAAACTGTAAGAGCCGTTTTCATAACTGTAGTCATGTGCAGAATTTAACTTTAAATTCTCTTTCCTTTCAAATCTGTATTCATAAATAGAGTCATATACTTTGAAATTCTCTGTAATCATATCTTTGAAATGCTCTTTATCATAACTTTGAAATACTCTTATGCATAATCCATATCTTAAAAATGCTCTTAATCATAATTGTAAAAATGCATAAAATTGCATGAATAAAAACATATGAGAAATAACAGCTTGACATTTAAAATTTCACATAAATATAATGCTTTATAAAATTTTCCCAACATTTTTCCCAAAAGTTTTAGAATAAAATATTGTTGGGATTTTTCGGTGTTGTATCCCCTTACCTTGATAGCCCTTAACGTCAGAGTTGCTTTTACCTAAATAAAACACAAAGGTAAATTTTATTTAGAGGATATTCCGAAGTTTAGGTAACCGTTATAACAGTTAATTATAAACCTTAAAATCTAAATTAGAGCTAATACTTACACTATCATTTTATTTATACCTTTTCTAAAAAAATTTATTCTATCTAATTAACCAAAAATAATCCCATAATTAATTCAGAAAAAAAAAAAATACCAAACCTAGAGATAAATTAACTAATAAAACTTAAGTCTCAAAACTCTACAATTTCAACCCCAAACTCACGGGTCTACCCAAAAACACACCAAACACAGAGTTAACTAATACCAACCTAAACAAAATACACCAAGAACCAAAACCACAGGGAAATCCAATAACTTAATCCGGTTAACACAACAAAACTCTAAAACAATATTATTTGGAACCTAAAGACTTCAAAGGCAATAACACTGAACAGGCCAAAATGACAATTCCGAAACAGGAAACACACGGCCAGATCCTTCACCAAAACTCAGTGGCCGAATAGCTCAAGGAACCACAAAACAAAACACCCAACACACTCGGCCAGCCCTTCAACTGAAATAGAAAATCATCCCTTAGCTCCACTCAAAACCTCTACAATTAACACAAATCCAACACAGTACACTAGCAAGGCCACTCCCTCTACTGAGAATCACAAACGAACCCACTGCTCTCTCCATCCAACCGGCCGAACCCACAAAGCCAACCAAAGAAAACGATCATCAAAAACCACCAAATCATCACATCCCACTTCACGGCACACCCACCCCAGCTCAAACCAACCAAAATCCATCTTGAAACTAAGAACTTCCCACAACTCAACCGGTTCACCCAAGAAATCTACTCTCAAAATTAAACCAAAATCAACCCAAAATATATAAGTACTAAGATTAAACTTACCCATGGAAAAAAAATGGGTTTTCTATGATATGGGTACCGGAAAACATCACCGGAAAAGTTCTCTGGTGACGTTGCCGACGCAGGGCCGTGGCCTACCGGCCCAGCTGCGCCGACCGCCCAGTCCGGTGGCCAACCCACCGACTGGGTCTTCTACCTTCCTCCCCTCTCTCTCTCGGTCAACGCCCATACCTCCCTCATCTCCACTCTCGGTTGGTGCAAGGAGAAAATGAAGAAGAACAAGTAGAGAAGAAGGAAGAAAAGAGGGAGGAAAAGAAGAAGAAAGGAAAGAAAAAAAAAATATCACTTGAGGATAAGGTTTGGAACACGCACGGCATGGAGAGAATAGAAAGAAAATTGAAAAAGAAATAAATAAGTAATAATATGTATAAGCCAAAAATATTAAGGAGCTAGAGAACAAAGAATATGCACTAAAACTTAAGAGAAATTACCTGAAAATTTTCTCTGATTAGTTCAGCTAAGGTAAGATGTGCAGAAAAAAAAAAAAAAAAAAAAAAAAAAAAAAAAAAAAAACAATAAGCACAGCCCTTATAACAGGATGACCGGCAGTAAACTGCTTGGAGAAGAAGATACTACTTACGTGCAGAATACGCAGTTCAAACACGTCCATAAAAAAAAATGAAGCTACAAACTTGCCACGTAACCCATTAATCTGCCAGAATTTTTTTTTTTTTTTCAGCAACATTATTATCTAATCTTAAAATGTTTTAATTATTATTACTAGGGTGTTATACAACGTGCACCACTCATGGTAAAAATGCAAAAGTGGGCCAATGGTAGATAAAACTTACACACTATGAATGATGATTACATATCCACATTTCTTATTGATGCTAATATTTCTATATGTGAACTCTGAAAAATTTTAAATTTCTAAACTGAACTCTTTTATATACTACCTTGTGCGACGTTGTGTTATTTACTGAGTTGTCGAACTCACCCTTTAGCCCTACAACCTTTTCAGGATGCAATAAGCTGGAGTCACTTTTTGGTAATGGCATAGACTTCGCTAAGGGCAATAGATATTTTGAGGGTCTGTTGTAACATTTGTATTGTACAGTATGTTTCCCTTTTGGAATTTATAGCATTGTAAAGAGCTACCCGTTTGTGCATGTAAATAAAATAGATGGTTAAGATCTATATCTATTAGAGGTATACTTTATGCAAATGTATTTTTAGGCTCAAGTTCGCGTTCTCCTTATTTCCCAAAACGGGGGTGTGACAATGTGGAACGTCCATAGGATTATGACCAACACCGCTTTGCCGTTTGGAGGGCTAATTTGCAACTCAAGATCATCTTCATGTGCTTGTCTGATTCTGTCAGACTTTGTGGCTATACAACAGGGGCTGCCATGATTATGGTCCATTAGTCATCACTTCATCAATCTGGACAATGGCAAACTGTTGCGACAGCTGGTCCATGAGCACTTCAGGATCGATCTCGCCATCACGAGACTTTCTACTAAGTGCATCAGCCACTACATTAACTTTAGCAGGATTACAGAGCATCTTACTGTCGTAGTCCTTCAGCACTTTAAGCCATCTTCACTTCCTCATATTTAAGTCTCTCTGTGTGAAGATGTATTTAAGAATTTGGTGATCACTGTGAATTTTACACTCTTCACCATAGAGGTAGTGCATCCATATCTTTAAGACATAGACAATTGCTGCTAAGTCCAGGTCATGAGTAGCATAGTTCTTCTCATGATCCTTTAGTTGCCTTGAGGCATAGGCCACAACCCAACCTTGCTGCATGAGCACGCATCCAAGTCCATTATTTGATGCATCTATCTAGACCACATACCCAACAGATTCCATCGGTAGTGTAAGCACATGTGCAATTCCCAGTCTTTGCTTCATCTCTTGAAAGCTTGCTTCACATTCTTCACTCCATTCATATGGGGCATTCTTCTTTGTGAGAGCGGTGAGTGGCCCTGACAATGCGAATAATCCCTCGATGAGTGTTCGGTAGTAACCTGCTAGACCCAAGAAACTATAGATCTCTCGAACATTCGTAGGTTGTTCCCACTCAACCACAACCTTCACCTTAGCTGGACCAACAGCTAGTCTGTCCTTGTTCACAACATGGCCCAAGAAGGACCCTTCATCTAACCAAAACTCACATTTCTTGAGTTTGGCCAACAGCTTCTTCTCCCTCAGCACTTCCATCACTATCTTCAAGTGCTCTTTGTGTTCATCATGATTAGCCTAGCAGACTAATATGTCATCGATGAACACAACCACAAAGGAGTCCAAGTACTTATGGAATACCCGATTCATTAGGTCAATGAATACCGATAGTGCATTAGTTAATCTGAATGGCATCACCAAGAATTCGTAATGGCCATACTGTGTTCGGATCGCTGTCTTTGGAACGTCTTCTTCTCGCACCTTGAGTTGATGGTATCCCGAAAGAAGGTCTATCTTCGAGAATACCGAAGCTCCCTTGAGTTGATCAAACATATCATCGATCCGTGGTAAGGGATACTTGTTCTTGATTGCCACCCGGTTTAGCTCACGGTAATCTATGCATAGCTGCACAGACCCGTCCTTCTTCATCACAAATAACACTAGCGCTTCTCACGATGATTGATGAGTACTAAATATTGTATATTTGGACCCCTTGATTTACACTACTTAGACCTTTGACCTTGTTATTTTATGATGTTTTGGCTAGTTTTGGTGTTTTGTACAACATTAAGAGAGAAATGGAAACTTTCAAGTAAAAATACATGGAATTCGAAAATTCTGGAAAGTCGATCGATCGCATCTAAAATCGATCTAGCGCATTTTTGCCCGAGTTCGATCGATCGACCTTTAAATCGATTGATCGAATTTTCCCAAAACTGACATTCGCAGACGCGTACTAGAACGCGCAATCAAGGGCTTCTCCATGATAAAAAGCATTTCTCCCTCTGATTTTCACAGCAGAGCACGCTGATTTCGTGACTTTAGTTTCTTGCAAGAAATGAACCCTAGAGGGGGTAGATGAGTCATTTTACATGGGTTTTTAACCCTAATTTCCTTCTATAAAACCATAGCCATGCCTTCTTGTTGGAGCAGCAGCTAGGTTTATTTTCATTCATTTTACAGCTTAGTTCAGTAGCTCTTTTCCTTTAGATACTTCTCTTTTGTAAAGTTTTCTTCTAATTTCATGATTGTTCTTCAAATAAATGTGGTGTTTTTAGTCATAGAAGGCTAGAACCTCACCATTGATAACATTCACACCTTTGTTATACTATTTGCACATTTAATGTTCTATCTATATGTTATTCAAGTTCCATTCACTTTAATGCTTTATCTTTTGGAATGAATGTGTTTGGTTGAAGAAGTAGGATATTTAATATGTTCTAACCGATGGATACATCGATTTATCAGTTGAAAGAGGATATCCATTGTGATTTGTTTTTTGAATGGATACGATGGATGATTTGATTTCAAATGGGTATTCTTTGTGATTTATCTTTGAGTTGGATTCATTAAATGGTTCTAACATATGTGGTTAAGAACTTGAATGACAACTTCAGCTTAAATGTTCTTTGGGTGTTTATATAGAAAACAAGAGTGTGAGTTGTTGGATTTGGTTTGGTGGATTCTTTAGCCTTATTTTTTTTTTTTACATATTCATCATCTTTAACTTAGGGTATTTTGCATGTTTAAACCTCAATATTTGGAATTAGGTTAAAATGGGGTTAGTTAAACAAAACACTGATTTTTTATCATTTTCCTGTGGATTCGACCTCGCATATTGCAAACGAATCGTGCACTTGTGAGTTAAATAAATTTGCACAACAGTGACACGCTAGGGCTGATGAAACCCCTATTCAGCAACTATTGAAGCTGCTCCTTCAACACTCTTAATTATGTAGGAGCCATACGGTATGGTGCCTTGTGAATAGGTTGAGTTCCCGATACCAAATCAATAGTGAACTAAATTTTCCGATCTGAGGGCAATCCCGTGACTTCTAAGAAAACATCCTAATAGTTGCATACTACCGGAATGTCTTCCAACTTCGATTGGACTTCAGGCTTGGCTTGAACATAAGCCAAATATGCTTGTGAGCTCTCTCTAACACTCTTTATTGCTTGAATGCCAGAGAGAAGTGGTGGAGTAGCTCGCACACGAGACTCGCAGAATTTGAATTCTTCAGTGCCATGAAGCTGGAATGTCACTTCCTACTTGCGTCAATCTATGTTAGCTCCATACTTTGATAGCCAATCAATTCTCAAAGTGACATCAAAGCCCAGCATACTAAATATTGCTAGCTTCACTGGCAAGGTCTTCCCTCCTATAACAATGGGACAGGTGTCCACACATTTCCTACATGTCACAGCGTCATCAACAGGAGTGGCCACGCATATGTTTTGTTCTAAGGGTTCGGTGTTGAACTTGCATAGTTTCACATAGGTTAACAAAATAAAAGAGTATGTAGCACTCGAATCAAACAAGATGCAAGCTATTGATGAGTGCAAAATATTGCATATATGGACCCCTTAATTTGCATTTACTAAACCTTTAGTTTTGTTATTTTCTAATGTTTTTGGTTAGTTTTGGTATTTTAGTATTTTGCAGGTCATTGAGAGAAAACAATAGCTTTATGGTGAAAGAAAGCACACTTTGAGAAGACCTAAATGATGTGGTTATGTTCAACCAAATCAAGGAGATGACTAAATCGGAATTTATCTAATTGGAGTCAAAATCGGATTAGAATTCAGATTCTGCACATGTCATAGTATTTTGGTCATAACTTTTAGCTCAAATATCCGATTTAAGTGAATCAATCGGGGTTAGAAAGCTATCTAAATTATCTACAAATTATTGTGAAATAGTATTTTCCTAATTCGGACATTTGCTATGCCAAAAGTATCCCGAAATAAAAGACAACAAATCTGGACGGATTTAGAGTTCTTTTCCTTCTTGGATTGAGTTATGAGTCTCCTAGTCAAACTAGAAGACTAACCTCCAATTTTTCTAGGAATTCTAGGGCTTCTAGGATTTGTTTTCTCCCTATAAATAGATCTCTAAGGCTCAAGAAAAAAGGGAAAGAAGCTAGAGACCAAAATATTCTTTTATTTTTAGTTTAGTTTTTCTTTAGGTTAGGTTTTATTTTCAATAGTCATGTGTAACTAATTTTTCAACTACGGTTGAGGATGAAGCCTCACCATTGAAGAGCAACAATATTTTCATGTAAGTTTATACTATCCGATTTTATTTGGTTTAATTTTTTCAATGTTTTACTTCTTTTCAATTTGTGGAATGATTCTTGGATATCTTTTGTGATTCAAGGATACATTTGATGATTTGAGATAATTTCACATAATTGATTGCTTGGGTTTTTATTTATCAAAACGTTGGATATTCATTGTGTTTCGTTCTACGGATACATTTGATGATTTGGTTTAAATCGGATATCTTTTGTGATTTGTGCAAAGAACGGATTCATCGAATAATTTAATGATTTTTTTGAAGTATAGTAGAACATATATAAGATTTGTATGGTGAGAACTTCGGATGTGTATTGATGAACATGAGAATATGTTGCTATAATTTGGTGGGTGTGGATACCAAAACCTTAGTACATTTTCTTTTGTTTTATTTTACTTTATTTAGTTTATGTTTTCTTTATTTATCAAAATCTATTAATTTTTGGAACTAGGTTAAGATTTAATTAATTTAGTCATAAATTTGTTTTTAAGAACACAATTCCCTGTGGGATCGACCTCGCACTTGCAAAACCCTTTATTGCAAACGATTCGTGTACTTGCGAGTACAATTAAAATTCACATCAGCTATGATACCAAACAAAGGAATTGTACCTGTGACTACATCAGTGGCATTCACGTCAGCTTCGGCATTGCCCAATGTAAGTGCGTACACCCTTGCTTGAGCGAGTTGCCTTGGCTGATTGTTGCTCGCTTGGGACCCTTGACTCCTAGTAGCAATTGCTTGGGGACAGTCTCTAATGAAGTGGCCAACTTTGCCACATCGAAAACAAGATCCAGAACCCAACCTACATTCTCCAGGATGCGGCCTCCCGTACTTGTTGCACAGTGAGGAATTATAGCTAGCTTGACTCGCAGGAACATTCCTTCTCCGAAAGGATTCGGAACTACTGCCTGCAAAATGCCTATTTGACGGAGGCGGAGGTGGATGTGCTCCTGTTGACATCGACTGCTTCCTATTCACATAGTCAGTCGCCGCGTCTATAATTCCTTTCTCGGCAATGGTGGCAGTGCACACCATTTTAATCTAAATAAATAATAATAAAAAAAAAAAAAAAAAAAAAAGATGAAATCCAATGAAATAGTCTGTGATTTCAAGGAAATCAATCTTCTCACGAATTCGTGGCGACAAGCCGTCACGAAACCTTTCGGCTTTGGTCTCTTCATCGGGAATGAGGTGTGGGGCATACCTTGACAACTTTAGAAACTCATCTGCGTACTGCTCAACTGACATATTCCTTTGCTTTAAGTCTTGGAAGTCTTGAGTACATTGCTGTCTCTGTGCCCGAGGGAAATATCGATTGTTGAACTCTCTTTTAAATCGTTCCCAAGGGATGAGAACTCCATATCCCAATTCTTCAACTATGAGTATTTTTCTGGCCTTCCACCAGAATCGGGCTTCTCCATCTAGCTTTAGCCTCGCATAGTCGACATTCTAACTGTCAGTGCACCTAAGTGCATCAACAAGTTCTTGGGAGTTGGTAATCTAGTTGTCAGCCGCCATGGGCCCTTTACTTCCATCAAACACAGGTGAGTTATGTCTGAAGAAGTTGGCCGATGAGCAACCAACCATATCGTTCCGCTCACCCTGTCTATGCATGGTGGCCATCATGGTTGCCATGAACTGTGTGGCATTGGCCTAGAACTAAGCCATGTCGAGAATTGGAGAAGGAGGAAGAGGAGGTGGTGGAGGGGATATGTTGTCACCATCTCTATCATTTATAGATTCATCTTCCTCATTACATAGCGGTAACCTTCATCTAGGAGGCATAGTTGTCACGCCCCCGTTTTGGGATATAAAGGGAACGCAAACTAAATGAATCCACACGACAGTAATTAAAGATTAAAAGGACTAAGGTATTCATGTAAGGAATATTTCCATAATATCATTAGCAGCATCAAAATATATATATTACCAGGGACTATTGTTCATTACAATTTTTCTAACAAAAGTAAGGATGTATACACAAAAATCAACAACCAAAGTTGCTAATAGTCCTCCTAACTACGTATGGGACTATATGATGTACAATGACCAAAAAAAAAAAAAAACAAAGCTGTACTGCATCGAACTATTCACTCTACAGTCCGAGATTATGACGGAATCCCCAGGCTGCTAACTGTTATTATGATCCGACTGCTACTCCAGCTACAGTATGACACAATAGGTCCATGTTTCCCACTCAAATGGCCAAATATGTGGGTCCTTAACCACCAATAGACCCACTGGCACCCCGCCTCTCAACAGCATAATGTAAACGGTCATTTGGAAAAAAAATATTAAGGGGAATGGGGTGAATTTGACAACTCAGTAAGGAAAGCACAACAAGCAAAAACATAATATTTTTTAGAACTCTAAAGGAGTATTAAATAATGAACAAGTGACATTTATATGATGGTGCATGAATCATATATGCAGCATGAAAGTTTTAACCACCACCGGCCCACCTCCGCAATTTAACCGTGAGCGGCACACGTTACGTTTGGCACGTCCAAAAGGACCGATCCCGAAGGACCTAATCTCTCATCCTGTCGTCACAGGGGAGAGCCGACGGGTTAGGAACTTCCCTAGGCGAAGACTCCTCCGACCGATAGCCCATACTTTTGGTGTAGTTATCATGCTACCCATATGGATCCGAATCAAAACACGATGGTGCCGTGGGGTAAAAAAAACTTTGTGTAACATATGTACATATAGTTAAGATAATGTCATCATTCTCGCTCACATAGAGCACATGCAACATATCCGCCACGATGCACAAATATAATTATACTTGATCTCATGAAATCCCAACTACAATATTGTAATTATGTAATTAGAATAAAAATGACATACTTTAAAGGACAATTAATGTATAGGTGTAAATAAGGGTTTTAGAAGAAAAATCCCCGACATTTTCTTTTAAAAAACTTTTATTAAAATTTTGCTGAGGTTTTAAGGCTGTGTTTCCCTTACCTGGATTTTCTGAGCTGACTCTTAAATATCTCTACCTAAATTAGATCATAAAAATTATTTTTAGAGACCATTCAAAGAATAATTAAAATTTATTCTACTAACATCAAAAGATAAATTTAAATAAAAGTACCCCATATATATATATATATATATATATATAATATATCATTTATAACAAATAACTATAATTCTTAAAATTTAGTAAATTTTTGCATGCATAAAATTTTTATCCAAATTAAAGCTTATACATATAGTACCTAAGTATATATAATTCCTTACAAAACACATAAAGATCTTGCCATCAATACTGAATAATCCTAAAAAAAAAAAAAAATCATAGATGTGAATTTTGAGACATACAAAGAATTATGTCAATGGTCTCCTAGAAAATCAAAGTCTTCATAATGTAATACTAAAAAATAAGCCTTTACAAAATGCATAAATAGAACAAACACTCATATAAAAATTCTAAAACAACTACCCATACGGATCCACATGTATCTTCCACAGGGAAACAATTTTCTACGACTATAACAGAGGTAAGAATCCAAGCAAAATAAATTCACAAAACCATAATTTAGAATTTTCATCAAAACACCATGATTAGAAATCAATATTCATTACTAAAACTAATACCCACTTGTTTATTTAACTACAAGGACCCAAAATTTTCATCATCAACCCAACTAATTCTTTCACAATCTACCCAAAAAATATACCCATTCGGTCCAAAAAAAAAATGGCCAAAGATCATCAAATAGCAAAAGAAATCAAGATCCCATAATCATCTAAGATCACCAAACCAAAGCTCCTTTTGTACCCAGAAATTGCCAAATGGAAAAAGAACTAGGATTTTCACTTACCCATAAAGAAAATGAGCTTTCTATAGTATGGGTACCGGAAAAACTCCATCTTCGGCGTCGTCGGAGCCGGCCATGACCCATAGCCGTCGGCGTCCTCCCTAGCGGCGGTAGCCCCACCAGAAACTCCCCCCTGCTTTTCCCTTCTCTCTTTCCCTCTCCTATTTTCTCTCTCATGTTCTCTCATCTCCCTCTTCTCTGTCTCTCTTGGCTTTTGTTTGGAAAAGAAGAAGAACGAACAGTAAAGGAAAAAGGAGGAAGAAAGAAGAGAGAAAGAGTAAAGAATAACAACTATGCAGCCAATGTGAAGAAAAAATAAATATTCTCAGACTTTAAAATTAACCTCATTGTGAAAGGAGGAGTAAAATTTAAAACATGAAAGGGAAAAGCAAGTTACCGAGTAGTTCCTGCTTGGCTGAAAGTTGGCTGAGTCTGAATTGTTTGGTGAAGGAGGGACTCTCTGCAATTCAATTTTGTAAAAGAAGTGGACAACCAGGTGGCTTTCTCCAGGTGCGCGCAGTGGACGGCTAGACGGGTGTCACAAAAAAAGAAACTGAGACATTTGTAGTGAATGCAAAAAGGTATGTGTCGATGAAAGGTTACCCAAAAACAGGTGTTCTGATATGTGGGTGGATGGTGGACAATTGTTTTAAGAGAGCAAGGAGGATAATGCCATATGTAGGCCATGCAGGGTAAACGTGTCATTAGTGGCTTTCTCCAGGTGTGCGCAGTGGACGGCTAGACGAGTGTCACAAAAAAAGAAACTGAGACACTTGTAGTGAATACAAAAAGGTATGTGTCGATGAAAGGTTACCCAAAAACAGGTGTTCTGATATGTGGGTGGATGGTGGACAATTGTTTTAAGAGAGCAAGGAGGATAATGCCATATGTAGGCCATGCAGGGTAAACGTGTCATTAGAAGTAAAAAAAAAACAAACAAACTCCACGCATGAAGGACATCACGTTCAAAACCCAATTGAGGCCCACATGCATTTCTAGAACTTTTTTTTTCTTCCTTTAATACTTAATAACATCGTATTTATTTAACCTTAAGAAAAATATTTATAGGACTTAATCTCTTTTAATTATATCAATAATAATAATAATAATAATATTCTTAAAATATTCTAAATATTAAATATTTTTCTGGGGTGTTATAATAGTTCTGCACAATCACATTGAAATTAGCCTACAATGTAAGAGTGGAAGAGATGCCATATAAACAAATACAAGTCATGACAGGTACTTTACAATAATCATGCAATGCACACAAGAAATTCTTATTTAAGTTTTCATGTATTTGTTGAAAGCTTTTAGAATCCTAAGGCTCTGACGTTACCTTTCGACTCTAACTCAACTCTAGACTTCTCGTTTTCTCCTAAGGACAAAGCCAAGCATTGGCTAAAGTCCCTAGAATCTAACAGTGTCACTTCATGGACTCAAATGCAGCAAGAGTTCCTGGAGAAATATTTTCCCATTGGCAAGACCAATCAAATAAGGAAAGCCATCATTAGTTTTGCACAATATGAGGGAGAACAATTCCACGAGACAAGGGAAAGACTAAATGACCTTTTAAGGAAATGCCCGCACCACGCTATTCTAAAGTGGCAGCTGGTGCAATGTTTTTATGATGGCTTAATTGAGCGACATAGATAGAGGGTTGATGCCTCTTGTGGAGGGACTTTCATGATGAAGAGTGAGAACAAAGCATGGATTTTGTTTGACAATTTGAGTGAAAATTTTGTGCAACATGCTTCGACTAATCGTAGAACACCTGCTCCCAAAGCTTTAAAGACCAAAAGTATTTTTGAAGCAAGCACTCCATTCAATGTGACTACCAAGGTGGACGCCTTATTTTGTAAAATATAACAATTAATGGCAACCGGTTTTGTTCCTACTTCCTCTTCCCACATTTCCACACATCATAAACCTTGTTCATTTTGCTCTAGCTATGCATACCATGTGAGATTGTCCTACCAATGGAAAATTTTTTGAACTCTTTACAGAGCAAGTGAATGCTACTTTCTCTAGACCAGAGAATAACCCTTATTTCAATTCCTATACCCTGGGATGGAGAAATCACCCTAATTTGGCACGGCGAGCTCGAGCTCATGAAAATTTCTCTCCACAGTTTAATGGACCCCACTATCAAGCATATCCACAGTCCAACAATCAATTTTTTGAGCGACCATCCAACCCTCATCTTTTCCACTAGCAATAGCAATTAGCCCATCCACCTCCTAGGAATGTTGATTTTGAAGATAAAGTGTTGACTTCTCTTAGCAAACTTGAGTCACAAACTCAATTGCTTAATTCCCACTCTCAATCCATAGCCAAGCTAGAACTCCAAATTAGACAGCTAGCTAATGCACTCAATCAGAGAAAGGAAAGGAAGCTTCCAAGTCAACCACTGCCTAAACCTAAAGGACACTACATGATTGATAAGCATGCTTCTAGTAATTCTCATCATGAGCAGGTCCAAGGCGTTACTAATCTAAGGAGTGGAGGGATAGTCATTAATCAAGTGGAGGAAAAGAGGAAAGAACAAATAGGGCCAACAGAAAATCCTAATCAGGCCAAAGGCAAGGAAGTGATAATTGAAGTGCCTTACTCCACCACTAACCTTTTTGAGACAAACTATCAACCCAAAGCTTCATTTTCTCAATGTCTCAAAGAGCCTAATGGGAACGCGGATGAACAGCCCCACATCTTCAATACCGCACACCATTCGTTGTTCATTGATCCAACCCTTGGAAGTCAGTTTTAAAGGGTCTGGCTAAAGACGTTAAACTTAGTGCTTGGTGGGAGGCAACCCATCCAGTTGTTTGTGCTTGTTTCTATTCAATTCATTTTCTTTATTTTATTTAGTTGTTTTTATTTACTGACACTCCTTCTGTGCATTTCATGACGTCTGTTTCCACTACACAGCCGGAGTAGTGTTTTGTTTTTCAAGACAGATGTGCTTACATCGAGGTTTGAGGAGTTTGTTTCACCCCATCTTTTCATTCTCTCCCAGTATTGTATCTCTCTCCACACATTAAGGATAATATGTAATTCAAGTTTGGGGGTAAGGACTGTCCTTTGGTTCATATGCTGGTTAAATACCTTACACACCCTTGTGGTTTAAAAACTTTATTTTTTGCCTTCTCAATTTTCATTTTTTTCATACGTGGTACCTGTGCTATGCAAAAAGACGGAGATGGTACCTCCGTCAATTTTTCCGTCTAAAATTGACAAATTTCCACGTCAGCAACACGTGGCTACACAATTTTTTTAAAAAAATTTAAGCCTTTTTTTTAAAAAAAAAAAAAAAAATAGGGTTGGTTGAGCAAGCCCCAAGGGCCAAAACCTCTTCTTCTTCTTCTTCTTCTTCTTCTTCTTCTTCTTCTTCTTCTTCTTCTTCTTCTTCTTCTTCTTCTTCTTCTTCTTTTTCACTTTGGCTCATAGGGGTGGCCGAACCCCTCATGTGGCCGAGGGCCAAACTGATTTTTTTTTTTTCTTTTAGTTTGGCCCTCGGGGCTGGCCGAACCACCCCCCTTGGCCACCCTTAATTTTTATTTTTATTTTAAAAAAAAGGCTTAAAATTGAAAAAATCGTGTAACCACATGTCAGAATTTCAATGGTGCCACATGTCGCTGACATGGAAATCCGTCGGTTTTGGACAGAAAAATTGATGGAGGTACCATCTCCGTCTTTTAGCATAGTACAAGTACGACATATGAAAAAAAATGAAAACTAATGGGGCAAAAAATAAAATTTTTAAACCAGAGGGAGCAAAGAAGTATTTAACCCTTTATATGCTTTGTTTTGATAAAATAAAATAAAATAAAATTGAGAATGTGTGACATGTTAATTGTGATTTGCATTCATTGGTGAATTTAAACTTATGAACACATGATCATTTGACTAGGAAAGTTGAATTGGTTACTTGTTTGTGAATAAGTGATGATATCACATGTTTCACCTTGCACTGAGCACAAAGCACACTAGCATATAGTTGTGAGGCATGAAATGTGAAACCAAATATGCTTGTGTTTGATGCCTTAAATTTCAATTGGTTGACGTCTTTAGGTGAATACCTTGGCATATGTGTATAGTTTATCTTATCAAAAAAAAAAAAAACATGTGAGTGTTATTAGCTATGCTAAGCATGTTGTTAAGTAACCGGGCCTCTTGCCTCATTAAGTAGTGAGTGTTCGCGTCAAAAGACAAGGAGTAAGGAATGGTTAATGTAGTATTAAGGGCTAGTTTAGCTTTGTAACTTTTTTGACTTGAGTTAGTAAGCCTTTAAGGGTGTTTCTACACCTAATGCCCTAAAGCCATCTAGTTTGGGAGTCATTGGTCTAAAGCTCGATGTATGGGTCAATTAGAAAGCTTAATGAAGCTAGGTATTGCACAGTCCGCATGTATATATATAAGAGTCTTTAGTGTGTAAATTGTCTATTGCCTTGGTTGTTTCTCCAATGGGGATTCCAATAGAATTTGAGCATTGAATCATGTATATAGGAATTAGATTGAAACCTCACGATTGTGTGTTAGTTCACTTTACACCAAGGGAATGTGTGGTATTTCAACTGTTCATTTATAAGTGATTTGATTCTAGCTTTCTCAAGGATTTTGAAGATGGAGTTTGTGATTTTAAACTTGCTCATGAATAAGAACCATGGTTTCTATGACATTGCATTCTGGGTAAAAAATAAAATAAAAAATTGTGACAAAGTGTTTGTGGGTATCACTTCTGTTAAACCCTCACGAGACTTCACTCATCCACTATGGATGCCTAAGGGTTTAAAAGGCTTGTAAATGCAATCGTCTTTCCCACAAAAGAGGAATTAGTGTAGGTATTTCATTTTGTTTTGTTTTATTTTCAGTTTTATATTACTAAGGGACTAACAATATGTAAGTTTGGGGGTGTGACAGGTCTTTAATGTTGCACATTCAAGCCCTTTAACTTGCTATTGTTAAACCTTTAGCCTCATTGTAATTTAACATTTTACCTTGTTTTAGTATTTTTAGCATTTTTCAGGTGATTAAAAGGGAAAAGGACACAAAAGCCCTCAGAAATCGAGCTAAAACGGATGAAGAATTCATGACTAACTAAAGTCAATCGATCAACCCATGCGGCACCGCATTGAATTGCTAACCCGTTGTTCTGAAAAGCTGAAGAAAAAGAAACGGAATAAATCATAGCATTATTTCTATTGGGCAGCACAATTACATGTGGACTTTCCTTGCTATGAAGAAACATCTTGGGCGGCTAGAACTTCACGTGGGCAGTGCAGAATTGTCATAGATTATCCCTTTCTTCAAGTGAAGGAAAGCTTATCTTGATAAAATGACCCACATCCATTTGGGCTTGTCTCTCTTAGTCTCAAGTAGTCTCAGCTTAGTTAGTTGTAGGTGGAGACATATGTTTCAAATCAGACAAGAGGAACCAAGTGTGGGCCAGATCCTAGCATTTCTTCTACACAGTCATGCCAAGCTTCAACCCTCAATAGCCCACCCTTTGTTCACATGGAAGAGAGTAAATGAGGGTTGAAAGAAATATATGAATAAATGAAAAGAGGGACTTACGGTTTGTGCTAGTGCTATACCCAATTGATGGCTTCTTTTGTTTAAGTTAGAAAAGTCAACAAGTGAGGAGAATGAGAGTGTTCACATGCAAGGGAGAGAGAGAGAGAGAGAGAGAGAGAGAGAGAGAGAGAGAGAGAGAGAGAGAGAGAGAGAGAGAATGAGACTTGTGACTTCTAACCATAATGTGGGCCCAAGCTCATGTGACAAAAAATAAAAGCCAAGGAATAGAAGAACTAAAAAAGTCTCTCTCTCTCTCTCTCTTAGGCGATTTTTCCTCTGAAGGCAAAAATCTTTTTTTAGTGTGTTCGAGGAGGGAAGCCTTACACTTCCCTCCTCCCTAGTGGTTTGTGGTAGTTTTTGTTTATCAATAAATTTCTTTCTCTCTACGTGCTTTGCTGGCACCTTAGAGGTGAAGGGGTGGTGTTTTCTTGTCCTTTTCGGGATGGAGAAGTGGTTTTTTCTCGTCCTTTTCGGGATGGAGAAGTGGTTTTTTCTTCCGATTTATGGGGTGTAACGGCAGATGATTTTCCCCGTTTCCAAGTTTTGGTTCTCTTCCTTGGGCCTCCAGTCTGATTCGTGGCGGATTGCAGCAGCGGCGGCCTAGGGTTTCTTCTGGATCGGCTGTTTTAGGGCGCAAAGGGGCTCGGTTTTGGGCAGATCTACTTCTCTGGTTTCCTCACAGTAGGGGGCGCTAGCTCGTTTTCGTTCTCTAATTCCGGATCTGTACTGAAAATTTGGGCGCTCTCTTCGGGTGAAGTCGGAGGTGTCGAGCGAGGATTGGATCGGCTTACGGATCTTCTGGAGGTTGCAAACTGTCGAGGAAAAAGGGGGAAGTGGGGAAAACGGTCTGCCAGTGCATTTGCAGTTTGTTTTTTCTTTGTTTTGTTTGGTTGTTGGTGATTGCAGCTGCTAGGTTGTTTTTGTAAGATCAAAATCTAGTACTTCAAAGCTATTTGATAGCTTAGTTTGTGTGCCCTCTCCCGGTTCAAGTAGGGTTTTATGGTGATGTAAAGGCATCTTTCTGTTGTCTAGGTTTTTGAGCAGTTGTATTATGTAATGGTCTTAATCTACTTTGCTTGGGTGGAGGAAACTCTCACCGTTGTGCCATGACTTTGTGTATTAGAGATTCTTTGGAACCCTGAACATTTGACCTGTTGGTCTCTTTTATATATTAGAAGGGATTTTCAAAAAAAAAAAAAAAAAAAAAAGCCAAGGAATAGGTTGTGATGCGTAAAAGTGGGGAGGGGAAAGAGAAATTTAAGGTTAATACCGAAAATAGCCCTTCTAGTTTATGTCAAGATGAGAGAAGAGTGGACCCTAAACTTGTAATTCACACATTGACCCAAATAGGTAGTTTAATTCTCTTTTACTATTGGTGTGATAAGTGTTGAATGTTGCACATTCAAGCCCCTTAATTTGCATATGTCAATTCCTTAGGATTGTTATTTGTTTGATTTTGTATTGTTTTATTGTTTTTAGGTTTTAAATAAACATGTAATTAATTCTATTGATTTTGAGCTTAAAGCACACTTTGAGAAAACTTATTAGATATAGTTAAACTTAACCAATCATAATAGAAGACTAGAAGATGTAGTTAAGTTTAATCAAATCAAGGAAATGATTAAATCTGAATTTCTCTAATTTGAGTCAAAATCAGATTGGATTCAAATTTGGATTTTGTACATGTCTCGATACTTTGATTGTAACTTTCTTCTCAAGTATTGGATTGCAATGAAATTGGTAGCGTTGGAATGATAAGAAAAAATAAAACAAATATGTCAGAAATAGGTTTTTCCTAATTTAAACGTTTACTACACCAAAATTGCCCCGTAATAAATGACCACAAATTTGGACGAATTCTATTCTAATTTGTACTAGGATTGCTTCCTAATTTGATTAGAAGACTCAAATATGATTTTTATGGAATTCTTATGACTTCTAGGGCTTGTTTGCTCCCTATAAATAGACTCCTAAGCTTCAAGAGAAGGTGTGCTTAGCTTTAGACAGAAAATTCTTCTTGGAGACTTGACAAGTTGAAAATGAGAAGAACATCGCAGGAGGCCATCCCAGCACCACAATGAACGGCTAAATTCGTAATAGGGTGTTGATGTAGCCCTTTCCAAGTAACAATGGTTTAATTATATTTTAATTTGAAATTTTTTATGTGCATGATTGTTGTATAACTGTGAGAATTAATCTTATCTTGTTTTAGAAAGTCTTTTATATTGATTTAACTCAATCCTTCATATTTTCTATGATTATGTGAATGATTGTTATACAACGGTTTTAATTGACATATGATTAAGAGAGTTAGATAGGTCATGCCTAAGGAATACGGATTGTATTACACCCTAGTTTAGTGTAATTTAGGTAGATAGTTCATACCAACCGAAGATGGATTATACTATTCCATTGTTGCACATTCAAGCTCCTTAACTTGCATATGTCAATTCCTTAGTATTGTTATTTGTTTAATTTTGTATTGTTTTATTGTTTTCAGATTTTAAATAAACATGCAATTAATTTCATTGATTTTGGGCTTAAACCACACTTTAAGAAAACCTAGAAAATATGGTTAAGCTTAACCAATTATAATAGAAGATTTAGAAGATGTAGTTAAGTATAATCAAATCAAGGAAATGATTAAATCAGAATTTCTCCAATTTGAGTCAAAATCATATTAGATTCAAATTTGGATTCTGCACATATTTCAGTATTTTGATCATAACTTTTTGCTCAAGTATCTGATTGCGATAAAATTAGTGACGTTGGAAAGCTAAGAAAAAATAAAACAAATATGTTTGAAGCAGGTTTTTCCTACTATGGATGATTACTATACCAAAATTGCCCCGCAATAAATGATCGCAAATCTGGACGAATCCTATTCCAATTTGTACTAGGATTGCTTCCTAATTTGACTAGAAGACTCAAGTATGATTTTTATGGAATTCCTAGGACTTCTTTGGCTTGTTTGCTCCCTATAAATAGACCCCTGAGTTTCAAGAGAATGTGCGGTTAGCTTTCAACAGAAAATACTTCTTGGAGGCTTGATAAGTTGAAGAGGAAAAGAACATGGCAGGAGATCATCCCAACACCACGATAAGTGGCTAAATTCGTAATAGAGTATTGATGTAGCCAGTTCCAAGTAACAATGGTTTAATTGTATTTTAATTTGGGATTTTCTATATGCATGATGGTTGTATAACTGCGAGAATTGATTTTTATGTTTATATTCAATCATTATGAATTTCTTATCCTTGTTTTAGAAAGTCTTTTATATTGGTTTAACTCAATCCTTCATATTTTATGTGATTATATGAATGATTGTTATACAACGGTTTTAATTGACATATGATCAAACAAGACAGATTGTACTATACCCTAGTTTAGTGTAATTTAAGTAGACAGTTCGTATCAACCGAAGATGAGTTATACTATTCCATTGATTGTGTATATCCTATTAAAGACGTAGCTAATTCATGCCTAGGGAAAACAGGTCGTACCGCATCTTAGTGGTTAGGTGGACGGTCTGTGCCAACTGAAGATGGATTATACTTATTTTTTAGAGGTAATTTATTGACTACTCGAGTGAGAAGAGCCATTTATCATGCATAGTATGAATTTTTCTTGTTAATTTATGATTGACATTGTTATGCGGTGAGTGGTGAAATTAATTCCCTATTCTTTTTCCCATCACTACAATATTTATTTTTACGTCTTTAGTTTTATTTTTATTCATTTCTTTCTCCCTCTCTTCATTTCTCTTTCTCACCCTATTATAAAAATAAATAAATAATTATTAAAAATATTTTTATAAAATAGAGAAAGAATTTTTTATTTTTTATTTTTAAAAAACATGTACGATGTTTTTGCGTACATGTTTTTGAAAAGTGGTTAGATATAATAGAAAAAGTAGTTTTTAGTTAATTATTTTAAATAGAAATTTAGATAAGTCATTGGAAATGCTCAACAATAACGGACGATTAAGCTACTTCCAATCAAGTCTAAACAAGAATTCTAGCTTAAAGGGATTGGATCTGTGTTGTTGTTTTAGCTGCTGTTTGTTTAAGTTACTAGGGTTATTGTTTCTCTTTATAGGAAACTACTGTATTTGAATTTGTGTTAGTATTTCTCTTTCCAACAGTTCTATTTTCGGACTTTAACAACGCTTTTACGGTGTCAGCCATCTTTTGGTGGTTGTTGCTAGTCTTAAGTGGGGATGCAGATGGGCTTATCATAATCTATTTTCTTTTAGTTTTTATAACCGCCTTGCATGGCCCCTTGAAAGGATTGGGTTATTTGTTTGATCAGTTTCTTACTTTTTATAATTATTTTAGAGCTGTTTTAATTTGGTTTGGGTCTACTGTTAAGGAGGTCACCCATTTTTCATTAATAGAATCGTCCACTTCTTCTTCCTTTAGGATTAGAAGTGAGAATGATCTACTTTTATAACCCTTTTCCTCGATCAGTTAAAAAAAAGAAAAAAGAAAAACAAGATCAAGGATTGTCAAATTTCACTTGGTAATCAAACTTAAACCTCAATTTTAAGGAAGCGCGTTTGCAGCCACAAAATCCTTGCCCACTCTACAGGATGGTTACACTAACTTTGATTTTAGGGTTAGGTGGAAAGTTAATCTAGATCTAATCAATACTCATCGGTGCCTAAACCAAAACTTCTAAATGCAATAAATACTTACTAACATAAATTAGTTATAAACTGATTTGTAATAATTAGCTACAAATCAATCTAATAAAATAATATGTTGTTTAATTTGTGAAAAATACATATTTTTTTAGTGATACATTCTTCAATGGTATGTTACTTTATTAAATTGATTTGTAGCTAATTTTTGTCCGCCTACTTCTGTCTAAACCAATATTATTAATCTCTCAATTTTCTTTTTTTTGGTTTAGTCCCCTAATTCCTTAAAAAAAAATCCATAACGTCGTCTTACATTGGCTGCCAAAAAAAAAAAAAAAAAAGAGAAAAGAAAGAAAAAAAGCAAGGTTTACATAATTCCTTGTTGCCTGGCTGGCGATAACCTGGCATCATTTTTCCTTTGGCCTTCCAACGCGCTACGATTGGGTCCCCGTCAATACGCCAAAGTCAACATCCCCAAAGTCCGCATCACATAGGTGGCGCTTGGCGCTCGGTGCTTTTGTTGAATTTTATCGTTCTTTTGCTTTTCTCTGTTGACTCCGGCGTAGTCTTTGATTTTTTCGACGACCCAAAATGCATTCACATTACTAAAAACCACTTTTTAGGCAAATTTGAAAATTCTCAACTTCTATTTAAACTTAAATAAAAATACCCACGTCACGCGCCGTATCATAATCTATATTAAATTAATTATTTTTATGAACTTAAATTTTTTAAATGAATAATGTTATTTAGAATATCATTATATAATTGTTATACGATTAAAATAACGTGACAGTCGAAATTATCATTCATATCAATAAAAATTAAAGGTTGATTTTCATTATTATGTCATTCTAATCGTTTGTATAACAGTCGTATAATAATTGTCTACTACATAGCATTTCTGTTTTAAAATAACTTGTGAGTTTGAGTCTTGTCTCCATAATTAACTTTCAATTTCAATTAAATATATTACATGCTTAACTTAAATTTTTAGGATGAGCGGGTGATGTACCGCATGGCGACATGGATGAGATGTGATATTTATACACACACTCACATTCGGTGTGAGACCCGTCTCACATGCATGGGTCTCACACTAAATGTGAATGTGTGTACAAATATTATTTGCCGACATGGATAGATACACAAAAGTGAGAGAAAACAAGAAGGCAAATGATATTTGTACACACTTTTTTGTGCACATTTCACATGTATAGATCTCACACCAAATGTGAATGTGTGTACAAATAACAGAACTCAAACAATAATATTAAAAAATAAAGTTGCTTTAAAATTTTTCTTTTTAAAAAGGGTACCCTTTGTCTCAATATTTCAGAAAATTATCTCTTTACAATATTTTTTTTTTGTTTTTAAGATAAACATAGCCTGAGAGACATAGAGGGTGAGAGAGGTCTTTTAATTTAGTTTGAGATTAGTTTTGGGTGACGCACAATTAGTGCTGGGAAAAGCTGGCGTGTGGCACCATCATACGGCTTGAAAGGTTGCATGAGTGATTGAGTGTTTTTTTGTGTGTGAATGAAGCTTCCAAAGCTCTAAAGGTGTGTTTGTTTCGTATAAAAAGTTGAATAAAGTTGAATAATATTCAACTTTTTTTAAAAATAAATCATATTTTATTTAATTTTTTTAAATTTTTTCAAATTTTATCTCACAAAGTCAAACCTCGTAATTCGCGCAGTATATTCGAATAGTATTCGTATTCAACACCCAAACGGACCATAAATAAACAAAAGTCCTTTTCGGTATTCCGTTCACATTTCACACTTTTTAGGTGATTTCTAATTTTTAGTTTTAAAGACCGTTTATTAAATAGAGAATTGATAGGACCGTCACCGCTCCTCCTTTTAATATTAAAAAAAATAATTTTAATAAAAAAAAATAAAACAAAACAAAAAAAAAAGGAAGTATAATTCTACTTTTAAAATTAATTTTTTAATATTAAAAGGAGGGGAGGGGACGTTTCCCCTCCCTATCAATTCTCTATTAAATATAACCCTCAGTTTGTGGGGTACCAAATCGCACTATTTAAAATGCCGTCATACAAATTACATGGGCCCATCACCCACCCACCCAACAAAAAAACAAGACTGGGCCCATTGCGTGTGAAGTCACACTCCTTGCTTTTACATTACACGAGGATAAGGCTGCTGCTATCCTAGCGCTTCTAGCAGTTTCTCATTTTATTTGTTCAGAGGTAAACTACATATAATTCCTTTAAATTATCATTTTATTATTAATAATTTTTTTCAAATTATTATTTATGTCAATCTCTTTTTTTAAATTATTAAAAAATATCAATGTCCCCCTTAATATTTAATAACAAAAATATCTTTCATAAAATTAATTTTTTTTATTTTTTATTTTAAAAATAATAATAATAATAAAAAGTTATACAAAAATAAACAAAAATAAAAACAGATTTTTCTTTTTCTTTTTCTTTTTTCGTTTGTTTTTCTATTATTTTTTTAATAATTTTCATTTTTCTTTCATTTTTTTTTCAATTCTTTTGTTCTTTTTTTTCTTTCTTTTTTTTTTATTTTCCTTAATTTTTTATTTTCTTTTTTTTAAAAGCTATTTTTATAGTTTTTATTTTTGGTTTTTGGTTTTAG
Organism: Alnus glutinosa; assembly: GCF_958979055.1. Taxonomy (NCBI): domain Eukaryota; kingdom Viridiplantae; phylum Streptophyta; class Magnoliopsida; order Fagales; family Betulaceae; genus Alnus; species Alnus glutinosa. The sequence goes on along the minus strand of NC_084898.1, from coordinate 8,995,223 downwards.
TATTTGTTCGAATTTATAAAGAAATTTTTGTCTTATTGAAAAAAATTTAAGGTCATTTTTATTGTTTTGTTGGTCTTGAGGGAGATATTGACATATTTTGGTAGTTTGAGAGGGATATTGACACAAAATAGTTTGGACAGACATTGCCAATTGAGTGGTAGTTTGAGGAGATATGTGTACTTTTCCATTTTTTTAAAATTTACAGAACAAAATTACTTTTTATTTCACTATCTAATACACTCTACAATAGCTCTTTTTTTTTTTTTTTTTTTTTTAATCTTTGGATATACCTATTGAATATTTTTTCTTTATAAAATACAAGTTTCCTACCAATCCTCACATTTTTTACAAAATTTTAACACAATCCCTAATAGAAATATTTTGCATTAAAAGCTCTACCCTATACATTGGGTGGCACTGTAGCATACCCAATGTTCAATAACCTACATAAAGCTGTTGTAAATGATGTTTTGTGGGTTTATTACTTTTCCTTTATATATATATATAAGGAAGTGTAGTAACTTTAGGGTAGCTGTTGGGAATGTTCTGACACATTAACACTCATAAAAATAAATGTCATCTTCATGTCTGATTAAACATTTTTCAAGCTAGCGAGAGCAGCCCTAGAGAGAAAAAGAAGAAAGAAGAAAGGTGTTTGAGGAGGAGGGAGGCTCCACACCTTCCTCCCTCAAGTGGTGATTCCCTCCTAGTCCTTATAGGGCTATAGAGATTTTTTGTTTTTCCCTGACTTAGATCCATTGGAGCCTTTGTTCTCCTAGTCCTTCTAAAGTTATGGAGCTTTAGGTCTCCTAGTCCTTCTAAGGCTATAGAGCTTTGCGTTTTTTCTTATTTTTTGTTTCTTCAGGCAGGGATGAGACGCCTCGTAGGAAAGCGGCCTCTCCGTCTGTGTCGCCGGCGAAAGTTTGGCTGAACTTTCTTCTTTTACATCTAGTTTTGAGGTTAGATCTATACTTTTCCGTTCGTTCGTGCAAGATACGCGCAGTTTCTCTTCCAATGTCGGCTTATGTTGGGTGTTTTTTGTAGTTGTTTTTTTCTTTTTTTCTTTTTAGAGTAGTTTTTGAAAGTCTGTCTGATAAATTTGCAGATTTTACTGGACTTTTTATGACTTATTTGCTAGATCAGTCATCTTTTCTTTTTTAGGGTAATGGAAATAATATCTAAATTTGGGGTAAACCTTTCAAGATAAAAAAAAATAAATAAATAAATAAAGCATTTTTCAAGGTAAAAATACCTTAATGGAAATAATATCTAAATTTGTAAATTTGGGGTAAACCTTTCTTGTGAATCCAAAATATTTTCAAATTGTTGTCCAATTATTTAACACCTGCAATCAATGATTAAGATCAACCTAGTGGAACAAATAAAAAAAATCAGAAGGAAGGTTTATTCAGCCGTTAGGGATTTAGAATATGGACCGATCACATAAAAAAAATAAGACAATTTTTTTGTCATTTAATGGGACTCGGTTAACGGGGAGACTATTCTACAGTGAGAAAAATCTCTGTTCTAGATCCTTTCGAAGCCTTGAGAGTCGCTCAACGTGATGAAATCAACAAACAGCAACATTAAAAAAGAAAAAAAAAAAGAAGAGAAGTATTCAAATGCAACTCATGCTCAATTCAAACTCCAATTGCTGTTGGTCCTAATTGAAAGGTTGAAAGTAAATTTAATAATGGGTCCAAGATTAAGGGAATTATTTAAAATATAATTCACCCATCGTCGGCTTGCACAAGTCTAAAACATATTTATTTGAAATAATGAAAGAAAAAACTAGAGCAGATTGTCCAGCAAGAAGTTGTTCCTTTGTTAAAATTTTTGTTTTATATTTTATATTTTTTTTAAATAAAAATATTAACAAACAACCTAACTACTAAATACTTTTAAAAATATAAAAACAATTTTTTAGAACTATGTAACATCAAAACATATTTTCAATACATAATTATTGGAGATTGTCAAGACCATGGGATTTGATGAAAAATAAAGAAAAAAATGGAGAGAAAACAATGCATAAAAAATTTACATGCTTACATTCACAAGAGCGAACGGATTTATTTATTACAACTTATATATAACCTCCATTGAAAATTCTCGGTATACTCTAAGAACAATAATACTAAGAACAATTCTAAAGACTTATGCATTTTTAAATGCAAAATGGTTAACCAAAATCTACTTTATCTATTTTAGCTAATGAATTTTAAAAGGTACCATACATCTGATTATCTATTATTTCTTTATATTTTCTCTTTATTATTGCTTTCTTCCTTTTTTAATGATCGTATTTTTTTTATTGACCTTTTTTTTCAAATTTTTTATTTTTTTCATACAGATATTTTTCTAATGGTCATATTTGTTAAAACGATCATTTTTTTAATGCAATAATTTTTCAACTATCATTTTTCTAACTATTATTAAAGTTCACTACTATTATGCATCATGTTATAAAAAAAATTAAAATTCTTGAATTGTTTATATTGTAGTGACCAAGTTCGATTAAGACTAAGAGAAATAGTGTAACTCCACACTATTCACAAATCTAAGATAAATAAATTTTGCATTTTTAGTAGATAATGAGGTGTATAAGAGCTTTTTTTTTTTATTTTTTTTTAATAATTTTATCCTCTTTTTTACAGGAACGGATACTCCCAAGGATGCAAATACCACCCCAGTAGAAGCATCGTAAATAACTTTTTAAAGTTTGAAAAATATTAAAAATTATGTAATAATTTGAAGGACTTGGTAATAAGTTTGTACGCAAGCGATTTCTCTAATAACGTGTCTAAGAAAGACATTGACATGGGAAGTTGTAACCACCAAAATATCTTCCTTAATGGTCGCCACTTCAATTACATAATAATAATAATAAAAAAAAAATTTCACAACTCAAATTCATAATTCTTATGCAATTCAAAACACATCGGTGAAATTCATGCATAAAAAATACTTAAAAAAATGATATTTACACAACAAAATTTACACAATTTTTACATAACATACTCATATGAGGTGGGAGTGTTATGTAAAAGTTGTATAAAAATCTCTTCCTTAAGACTTATATACATAGGTCTCACTGATGTGTTTTGATTGTGTAAAAATTGTGCAAAATATTCTTAATAATATTACATTAAATGCAGAAATTAGTATGGTGAAAATATTAAAAAAAAATCAAAACAAAAAACTGGAAAAGCTAAAACGGCCATGGTGGTTGTACAAGATTCATCTCTCAATTCATATATATACATAAAAGTCTCACATGTGTCTTGCAAGAGTCACACTTATTTTTATTTTTAAATAAAAAAAATCAAAATTTATTATTTGATGACAAATTTATATATATATTTTTTTTAATTTTAAAAATTAAAAGAGAGTAATGAGAGACCGTTGTTTGCCCCACATATAATTTTTCAATACATTAAATGCTGCCTATAATTTTTCAATACATTAAATGCTGAATTTGGTAAGACCAAAATAATAATAATAATAATAATAATAATTATTTGGCAAAGCGAAAACGACCACGGCTCCTTCGTTGATATAAAAGGACCAGAAAACAGCTCCAAAGTGAGGAATTGTAAGAGAGGAAGACGAAGAGAGCAGAGTGTCGGAGAGAGAAGCAGAAACCCCAAGAAGGAAAAAAAATGGGTAACTGTAACTTGCCCATCTTGATGACCCTTGTGGTGGTATCCGTGGTGGGGTTCACGAGTTTAGCAGAGGCACAGAGCGCAACTTGCGCACAGAGTCTGATCCCATGTGCCAACTACATCAACTCCACCAGCCCACCGGCCAACTGCTGCAGCTCAATCAAAGACGCCGTGGACACCCAGCTCAGCTGCCTCTGCGGCCTCTACACCAGCCCTGGTTTGCTTCAGTCTTTCGGCGTCACCGTTGAGCAGGCTCTCAAACTCTCCAAGGCCTGTGGTGTTGACACAGATCTCACTAAATGCAATGGTACATATTCTTCTTTTTATCTTCTTATAATTTTTGTCTTCTTGTTGATGAGCCTCAACCAGCTTTTGGGTTTGCCGTTTGCTCCACCCGTTTTTTAATCCTTTCTATCAATTTGAGACAAGAACTTGTATGGGCCACTAACTGCAATATGCATGTCTCTATAATATTTTCTCTGGAAATTATTACCAAATTAATGAACATGAAAGATATTAGAATTGCTAGCATCTTAATTTTGTCTCTAAATTTCCTTATCTTGCCTCAACTTCATGAATCTTGAATTTTCTATATTTCGTATGAATTTCCTAATTTAGGGAGATTGTTCATATAAATTTGAGCAATTTTACACGGTATAATACCCTATGAATTGAAGAGGATCTCTTGATCCAAATTTTACCGTCTCTCAGCTTGATTCACCCTGTTTTTACATTTTTTTTTCAACTAAGCTAGTTATAGAATTTTATTACCATAACTTCAATTTGATACCCAAGTTTATTTTATTTTTAAAATTTTTGTTTTGCGATTTTTTTTACATTTTACTTACAAACGCGATTCATTCACATGCATTCTTATTCTCAAGTTACTTTTGTATATTAACTAATTATTTTCCTAATTTTTCCTACCACAGTTACAGCCGCTGCCGGTCCTGGATCTTCCACCCCAGGTAACAGCTTCTCACTAATTGCATTTTTTTTTTTTTTATTAATTATTATTGGTTGGGAAAAGACTTAGATTTGGAAAAATGGTTGTTACTATTCAACAGAAGCAAATATCATGATCGTTTAATTTAGTTTGGTTACTCCATTGTTCTGAGGTCAAACATTTGATCATTGCAAGTGTTGAACAATCATGGTCTAATGGAGAATCTTGGGGTTAGGTCTACCATTCTTTTTGGCTATCTTAGGTGAGCTGATCGGCCTGCCCAACTGTTAAATAATGTGCTATACATAATTTGAACCTTAAATATGTAAAAGTTGACTAGGGGTGACGCCAGCTCAATTCTTGGGAACTAAGTGCTCTTCAAATTTCTGTATCTTAGTTCACTTTCTTCTCAAACACTTGAAATTTTTTGACAATTCGGATAGACAAAGGCCGCTATTGATGGAGACTTCTCATCATCAATGAAGCACTAAAAATTTAAAACTCTAACGAGCCTGTTTCGATTTACTGAAATCAGAACACAGATTAAAAAAAAAAAAAAAAAAAAAAAAAACTTGAGCAGCCGAATAATTTATGAAGATCTGTACGTGATACTGGTGGTAGGCAGGGTTTGGTCTCAGCTCTCAGTGAAATGTGTCTACTTGTGAAGAAGTAGATTATCTAGCAATTTATGTCCTCTTAACGTTGTTGTCAATAATCAATATTTATTACAGGAGTAGTACCTGGACCGGACAAAGGTGGAGCAGGCAGGATAGGGTGGACTGGCTTTTCAACTTTATTCTTCGGCTTGGCTTCTATGATGTTTTATTAGGGCTTCCTACACACAGGAATAGATTATAGATAGCGTGCGTTATCAGGATAAATAATGCTGAGATCATTTCAGTATTAGGCAGCTGCCTTCCGATATCTTATTTGTAATTTTTACATGTTCTCTATTGATATTTAATTCATTTGAACAATGTTATTATCCTACATCATTTACTTAATCATGTTTTGCTTACTGCATTATTCAATATTACATTCATGTCGTGCATGGTTCGAATGATAAGATCAGATCATTGCGTTAGATTTTTCACATATCGTCTGAAACAAGTTTGTCTTCAATTTCTAAAGCATTTATAATCAATATATTTTTGCTATGAATGGAGTACCGTTGATTTGGTTTTATCAGTAGGGTTGTAAATGAATTAGTCCGTTCGACAACCCGCTTGATACATGTTCAGTTAAGTCCAACCTGAAGTCGGTACTGTAAAAACTCACTTATTACTGTAGAAGTCCTTTCGAGTAGTAAGTTATACATACCCGACTCGTTCGACATAACTCGATAGAAGCTCGTGAGTCTAGCTCGCATAAAGCTCAATTCGACTCGACTCGACTCGTTAACTCGGTCATATATATATATATAACTTGAAGAGATCATACTTCCGTTACATGAAAACATTATATAGTTTTTTTGAAATTCCTGAAATTATAATTTCTGAAATGCGTATATGAATGGAATATGATCAAGATTTTAGTAGAGGGAGAAGAGAAAGGATGTTAGAATTGTATCTGGCTTTGGAAGAACCCAATGCCTTCCTTCAACAAAATGTGGTCTTGAATAAGTGAAAAGAAAGATGTTGTAGGAAACTGTTCTATGGCATGTTGTATGCCCCAGTGCAATTAACTAACTGGAAGTTAACTTCATAGTTCGTTTTTCAGTCTTACTCGATGAAGAACAAGACTACATGGATTTCATCATCTCTTAAGAGAGAATCTGCAGCGGAAGACTTTCACTTAACAATAAATATAGCAATTCAAAGCCTACAATCACAAAATAAACAACTAGCGCATTACTAAGGCATCATAACATGGATAATCACCACATGTTAGTAAGACCAGTCTCCGAAATTACTTAAATATTACAACTTAATACTATTACTCATGAAAATAACATCAAAAGAGTCAAGGCCTAGTATTGATTAGATAAAGCACACAGATAATCTCAAACATGCTATCTTTTTGATTTCATCGTCCTCATCCCACATTGCCTTAAGCCGAACCAGATCAAATTCTTGGAAAATCACACGGATCACATCCTCCAAACGAACCATCCTCCTCTCTGGCATTGACATCTAAATTACTAGATATAAAAAAACACATGTTTCATAGGTGGAAATGATCCACAACTTAATGAGCAATAATACACATGAATCACATGTTATCATGAAGTGAACTCAGATGCTTAAGATATAAATCACATGCAACAATGTACAGTTATAATTTTTCATTTCGTAAATGGTCATGAATGCAATATAGATATTGTTAGTTTGTGATTGGCTGCATTCTGTTGGACAAAATCATTTCTATGTAATATTGCTTATTAATTAGGGATACTAATATACTATTTATATTCAGAGTCTACATTTCAATTATGTGCTTCAAGAAGATTCTGTGCGGATTTCAAGACAGAGAAGTTGAATCCCTTGCATCCGTCTGGACGTCCTTGTCAACCGTTCGAACGCTCATCAGTCAAGCAACATCCGTCCGGACGATGTGGTTATTCCATCTGGATTCCCATCAGTGTTCAGAAGCTTCGAACTGTTCAAGGTTGCATCCGTCCGGATGTCTCAGCAACACATCCGGACGCCATTTAGTGTTCAACAAGTAAAAAGATTTCCTTCGAAGACACAGACATAGGAAGACAGCTGCAACCGTCCAGACGATAAGTTTACACCGTCCGGACGCTATCCTTGATAAGGCAAGACATGGAGCAGATTTGCAACAGTCTGGACATCAGGTCTACACCGTTCGGACACCAGTCCTTATTATGAAAATTGTGTGCAGTTGAAATGCAATCGTCTGGACGCTAGGGTAACACCGTCCAGACGCGGCCCTATTCAGGAAAGAATATCAGCAAATTTGGAAAGCCGGTTGCACAGTTGGCCGTCCAGACGCTCTCAGCAACCGTCCGGATGCTGCTTAGAGAAAATCGTATCAGACTCGATTTAGGTCTTCTGTAGCCTTTAAATATAAGCCTCTAGGCATGTAATTTGTAAGAATTCGGTATTGAATTCCTTAGATTTTAGAGAGTATAATTTAGGAGTTATTGTGCTGATTAGTTTGCTCTCAAGCCCTTGTTCAAGTGCTGTTGCTGTGCTCGTGTTGAAGTTTATCTTAGGGAGGAGCCCTAAGGTAAAAGATTCCATTGAATACTCCTTCAAGTAGGTGACTTGGTTGAGAGGCTTTCGCATTGGGTTATGCGTCAGAATTCAAGGTACGACCACTGTATCAGGGGTATGTGAGTGCTACTGCTTTGTAACTAGTTTTGTCTACTGAATAGTGGATATCCTAGGCTTGGCTGTACCGGAGTGATTTTTTTCTTAATTGAGTTTCAACTTCGTTAACAAAATATTTGTGTCATTTAAATCCCGTATTTACAATATTTTGTTACACGTTGCACACACACATGGTTAAATTAAAAGTCTCTTTAATTTTCAATTGGTATCAGAGCTTGGTACACTCTGTTTAGATTTATTTATTAAGTGTTATCTTTTTTACTTCTATTTTATCTTACCATGTCTCAAAATCTTATGACCGTTCCTGCCTTTGACGGCACAAACTATAGCAATTGGAAAGCTCGTATGTGTTTCTTTTTAAAATCCATTGATTGTTGGGAAACTATTGAAACTGGTTGGACTAAGCCAGTGGATACAAATATTGAGCTTTTAACTGAAAAGAACGCACGACTTGCCAATGACAAAGCCCTCTATGCTCTATGTCAAGCTCTTTCACCGTTTGAATTTACTAAAATTTCAAACTGTGGAACTGCTCAAGAAGCATGGCAAATCTTAGAAACAACATATGAATGCATAAAACTTGTTAAATCTGTCAAACTTCAAATGTTGATTTCTAGATTTGAAGAGAATAAGATGCTTGAAGATGAGACATTCATAGAGTTTTACTCTAAGACGAGCTACCTAAGGAACTCGATGGTGAGTCTTGGAAAGTCCGTCTCAGATGTAAAGCTCATCCGAAAAATTCTAAGATATTTGCTTGAGCGTTTCAGAATCAAGGTGACTACCATTGGAGAAAGCAAAGATTTAGAAGAGATGAAGATTGAATAGTTGGTGGGATCTCTTCTAACCTATGAGCTCTCACTGCCCCCAGTCAAGAAGCTGAAGACTATTGTCCTCAAGGCATCTAAAAAGAAATTCAAAGTCTCATCTGAAGAGGACTATGAGAAAGAAGAAGATGCAATGGCAATGCCGGCCAAGAATTTCAGAAAACTGATGAAGAATGATAAATTCAAAAAGAAATTCTTCGAAAGACTAAAGAAGGCCCCTAAAGAGTCTAAACCTGAAGAAGCTGAGAAGAAAGACCCAAGGGCCCCAGATGTTTTGAATGCTCAAGCTTTGGGCATATACAGGCTGACTGTGGGAATTTCAAGCAGGGAAAAGAAAAGGCCTACAAAGCGACTCTCATTGATGAGTTCAAATAAGAAGAATCTCCTTTTCAAGATCAGTTTCTAGCCTTTGCAGCTCCACATGAAGAAGATGAGGATTCTTACTACTCTGAGCACAGTGATAAAGATGAGGAAGAACTCAAAGAGGCCTATAACATCCTCTATGTAGAGTTCAAGAAGTTGATGGAGACTCATAAGCAGCACATTCATGAGCTGAATAGTTTACAGACTGAGAAGAGTTCATTGTTGCTCAAGATACAAGATCTAGAGGAGAAGCTACTGGAGGCACAATTTCCGCTGGAGAGGGTAACTGATGAGAAGCTGACCCATATGTTGTCAATCCAGAAGAGCCCAACAGACAAGATTGGACTTGGGAGTGTTTTGGTTGTGGAATAACTAGCGGGTTTGTCTAAGTCTCTTGTGGATTTGGTTTGCCAATAATGCCTGCGTGGGCCTATTGAGTGCTCCTAGATCGGGTATTCGCCATGAGTAATCTTTTATTTTTCGAAGAACAATGGCTTGATGGCTTGAATAACACTATTGTTTTCTCTCAGATCGCACTAACTATTTATACAGTGGTCATGTATGTCGAGTTATTGATACTGGAGTCTTACAAGAAAACCAAAGGTGAGAGTGATACGCTGGTGGTGATGGTGAAACCACATCTGATACCTTCGTTAGTGATAGAATACAAGGAGGATAGGAAGAATTTGGATATGAATAAAGCTAAAGGAATGTATATGGTCAGAATGTACCTTGATCGCCTATTTTCCTCACCTTTTGTAGAGTTTGTGTGTTATAGATTGGTGCATACCAAATAAGGAAAGAGTCATCGGCCAGGGGATAACCGATTGCATTTGCCAGTTTCGTTTTCAATATTCGTCAAGGTCACCGACCTTATTTCCTTAATGGTCACGTTGTCAAAAGATAAGCTCCTTAGGCCTGTAACCGACTTTCCATGAAGGGAAGTGCCAATGCTTGCCTTACTTTTTGATGTTTATTTGATTGACATGTCATCTTTTTTATTGTGATTCCTTGCCTTTTTTGTGCTTCCAAGTTTGGCGAATTATAAATAAGTATGATCTCAATTCCCTTATTTGATCCATTTCTATTTGGGGCCCCAACCATGGAGTGTAATTGGGATGAAAATCCGGAGCCGGTTCTCGGTTATTCATCAAAATCGGTAACCGGCTCTGGGGTAGCAGGTTATTGAAATTTACTAACCAGCTCCAGTAACTAACCGGCTACCCCGGTTGGTATTCGGTTATCTGGACCGGGTACTGATATTTCATTGGTGAAAAGGAAAGCGAAGGTGCAGAGGCTAAGACTTGAGACGTGGAACTACGAAAGGAAGTAAGGAACGAAACTCAAAAAGTTGAAAAGTGAAAAAAAAAAAACCCTAGTAACCGGTTATATTTTAAATTTCAAAATATTTTTTTATTTATATATATATACCCGATTACCTGGTTATAATCGGATATATTAAAATGCTAAAACTGGTAATCAGCTCTTGGTAGTTAGTTACTGGTTGGTACTCGGTTATCGGTATAACTGGCCAAATTTACATCCCCAAGCGTAATCTCATACGCTAGCCTCTTAATTGGAAAATATTCCTATGTGTGCACTATTTTGATGAACATGGGCAATTGGTTAGGGTCGAGCTGTCTTTCGGGCCCATGGGCCCTTTAGGGTGGGCCCATTAAGCTATACCATGCCCTAGTCATTCCATTTTGTATTTTAAACTATTTATTAATATAATTGTATTGATAACATAAAACAAACTATAGATGTTGTTAAACATGGCCAAATATTCATGTACAATATCGAACTTTTGTACATGTCCAAAAAACCTGAATGGGCTGTTGAAACGCAATAAAAATTGGCCAATTTAGAAATCAAAGGAATCGAATTTAAAAACAACCAAACAGTTCTTGCCATGAGCTTTACTGGAGTAATGCGCGTGAAGCAGCCCACAGTTTTCAACAGTGCAAAACCAGACCCTAGCTTTAAATTACAAAATAGAACCTACTAGAAGAGGGCAGAGTCCCCAGTACTAGTCTCGCCGCTTTCCCTTCTCCTTTGACGAGAAAACCGAAAGAAAAGCACCGATAGCAGAACCAATCCAATAGAGAATAGAAATGGACGCCTCGAAGCTGAACCAACTGAAGCAATTCGTCGAGCAGTGCAAGTCCGATCCCTCCGTTCTCACCGACCCTTCCCTCTCCTTCTTCCGCGATTACCTTGAAAGGTTTAAATAAATCCATTCCTAACTGTTCATTTTTTTTTTCCAAATTCCTTTTTATCTGTTTAATCGCACCAAAACGATCGTTTCAGCCTCGGCGCCCAGCTCCCTCCCTCTGCGTACGAGCATGGCGACTCCAAATCCGTACTCTCTCACTCTCTCTTCGCTTTTTCTTTTTTTAATTTTTTATTTCTAGGGTTTATCACATGTATTTGAGTGTGTATGTATGTGTGTGTGTGTGTGTGATTGGGGGTGCAGAGGAGCTTCGTGGTGGAGGAGAGCGACGAGGACATGGATGGCGGGAAGGGAAATGCGGACGATGAAGTAGAAGAGGACGAGATAGTCGAGTCCGATGTCGAGCTCGAGGGGGAGACTGTGGAGCCTGATTGTGATCCTCCGCAGAAGGTCCTCTTCCTCTTCAAATCAAATCGCATTTCTAATTGTATTGTGATCTTTTTGGTGTGTCTGTGTCGTATTGATGGAGGTTCTAATGTATTTGCAGATGGGAGTTCCATCAGTCGAGGTCACAGAGGAGAGCCGTGATGCTGCGCAGGCTGCTAAGGCTAAAGCCATCGAAGCCATTTCTGAAGGTATTGAATACGAATAATGATACATATAGATGTAGATATGTGTCTCATGAGGCATTTTGTGAATGGTGTGGTATTGTGGAAATGTAGGAAATTTAGAGGAGGCGATTGAGAATCTCACGGAGGCGATTTTGCTCAATCCGACGTCGGCAATTATGTATGGGACCAGAGGTACGATTTGGCTTTAGCATTCAGTGTTACTTGACGTATTTTTTGTTTGAACTTGTGAGGATAATATTTGGTTTTCTTAAATGTTAATAATTGGTTCTTGTATGATGTTTTCTACAGCTAGTGTCTATATCAAGATGAAGAAACCAAATGCGGCTATCCGTGACGCCAATGCAGCTTTGGAGGTCGGTATTGTTTTCTTTATATGTAACGAATAAATGTGATTGTAATTTTTCTTGTGGTTCACACGATGTCTGCTGAATATGTATATGCTTGTATGTATGGATGATAGGTAAGTATAGTTCCATACATACTACTTTGATCTAGTTCTTGATGATTGAGCTATTAAAGCCATAGTAAGTTGAAGGTAGTTTGTCATTAGTGTATAAGGAATTATGGTGATTTGTGTAACTGTGTTTGATGCTTGACATCTGGTGCTGGAGAAACTCTTTCAGCAATTATGAGCTTATATTCTTTTCTCCCTCCCTTTCTCCTCCTAGGTTGCACATGTAGGTGTGTTTGCTATCTCTCTGCGTTGGTCCTTCGGTTCTCTTTGTATTGTAGCATTTCTGGTATTGGCTTGGTGAAGGTTGTCACGGGTTGATTCTGTCGAAGATGTTTGGAGGGATTGTTGCATGGTCTCTGTTACTTTGAGTTTGCTGGTATAACGAAAGACCCACAAGGAGGTTTTTCTTCGTAGAATCGAAATCATTTGAGTTCATTCTCGAGCCATGTGGTAACTTCTCAAGGCTTTGGGTTGTAGAACATGGGAAGGGTAACCTTAGATTGATTTTTGTGGGAAGGGAAGGTGATCTTTGGTTGCTTGTGACAGTCGATGGTGTGCTCTAGTGTAGTTGATGTTATGCCACCTTCCTCGTGCAAAGAGGGCACACCCTTTGTATTGATTCCATGTATTCCTTGGTTAATTCCTCAACTCCTAGTGCGAGGCAAAAGGAGAGCTCAGAATGGGTTAAGAGATGCATGTATGGTTTAGAAAAAGTTTGGGAGTTTTTTACGAAGGGTTTGAACAAGAGGTTCAAAGGTGTTCTTTCCTATAGAATACAAACATAAGGGTTAGAAAGAAGCGCTAGGTTCCATCAAAAGAGATACAGGGAGCATTGTTAAAGGAGTTGGTGAACTTCTCAATCTGGCAAGTTCAGTGAACTATGATGCCAATAGGAACCTGCCCAAACCCTGCCCATCTTCTTGGTATCGTGGTAAGTCTTGTACCCTGTTATGAATCTAAACGTTTGGAATGTTTGAGGTAGGGTTGGCAATTTTGACACGACCCGCGAATTCGACATGAACATGACACGAATATATAGGGTTTGGGTTTAGGCTATAACCCGTTTATGACTCGTCAACCTGTTTATGACTCGCCAACCCGTTTATGACCCGCCAACCTGTTTATGACACGTTTATGACCCGCCAACCTGTTTATGACACGTTTATGACCCGTATGACATGTTTATGACACATTTTTTTACCAGATTAGCTAAACAGGTTGGCACGCCAACTCGTTTTGCCAAGCCTAGTTTGAGGTATAAACAACGCAGGGAAAAAGCTCAGCATTAGCAATTTATTGAGAAATTGGAAGCTTGACTTAGTGTGTCTTCAAGGAACAAAATTGGAGTGGATTTCCGCCAGTGTTGTTCGGGGTTTGTGGGGTGGATCATTCACATGAATTCCTCTGCCACCCTTAGGAACCTCGGATGGTATTCTCTTAATGTGGGATAAACGAGGAGTGAAATGTATTGAGGAGGCGGTGGCCACTTTCTCCATCTCCTGGAAATTCAAATGTTATGGACCAATTCGTTTGGGCTTTCTTAGGCGTCTATGGTCCCAATACTGATTTCGAAAGGTATCCGTGGGAGGAATTGTTAGGGATTTTTGATTGGTGGGAAGTCCCTTGGTGCATCGGGGGGAATACTTCAATGTTACTTGTTTCCCGAACGAAAGGGTAGGGGCGACTCGGTTTACTTCTGCCATGTTGGAAATTTTAGATTTCATTTCAGAGTAAGGGTTGATACCCGTTGGCTGGAGGCATCTTTACATGGTCTAACAACCAAGATCCCCCTGCTATGTCCAAAATTGATAGATTTCTAGTTTCTCTGGATTGAAAAGAGCATTTCCCATATTTGATTCAACGCTGTCTTAATTGACCCTTATCAAATCATTATATTATTTGGCTTGATATCGGTGGTATGTCTAGAGGATTGTGCTCATTTAAATTTGAAAATATGTGGCTGAAAGCAGAGGGTTTTGTAGACATTGTGAAACAATGGTGGGATTCATATAAGTTCTTAGGCACCCCCTGTTTTGTCCTTGCTAGTAAGATAAAACGGCTGAAAATTGACTTAAAGTGATGGAATAAGTAGGTCTTTGGTAATGTTGAGGAGAGGAAGAAATCCTTATTGGAGGAGATCCAGTCTATTGATCACCTAGAAGAGGAGAGAGTCAAGAGGGCTAAGGCGAAAGCAGATTTGGAGAATGTTGTCCTTATGCAAGAAGTTAGTTGGAGGTAGAAGTCTAGGGCGACCTGGTTAAAAGAAGGGGATCACTACATACAAGATTTTTTCACCACCTTGCTAACTCTCGCAGGAGAAATAACTTTATCTACAGTCTATGTATTGACGATATTGTTACCTCTAGGGTTGGCAATTTTTGACACGACCCGCGAACCCGACACAAACACGACACAAGAAAATAGGGTTTGGGTTTAGTATAATCGGGTTCGGGTCATAATCGGGTCAACCCGATTAGAATCGTGTCAGGCGGGTCAACCCGCGGGTTGACCCGTCTGACACGATTATGACCCGGTAATATTATAAAAAAAAAATTTAGTGCAAGTGAAGAATGGGCTTTTATGACACGGAACCGGTCCTGGACTCCTGATGGTTCTCGAAGATTCTAGGGTTTTGAGGATGGTTTTGCCATCGTTGGATGGGAATCAGAGGTTCTGGGAATCCTGGGACGAATTGAACATCGAGTCGCAGTGTGTCAACGCGTACACGCCTTCGGTGAAGAAGCCGGACCTGCCGGCCCCGTACTTGGGGTTTCTGGAGGGAGTGGCGAGTGTGCCAGAGTTCATGTTGGGGCTGATGAGGCTGAAGGAGGAGTCGAAGAGAGCAATGGAGATGAGGAGGGTTATGGAGGAGCTGAAGAGGAAAAAGAAGGACCTGGAGAGGATGAGGACGGAGAGAGAGATTCGTGTATGAAAATCTGAAATTTGAATATTGGATTCTTGATGGTAACAGCGACGAAGACGGAAGATCCAGCGCTTGATGGTAACAGCGAGTTAGCGATGAAAGACGGAAGACCCAGCGCTTGATGGTAATAGTGAGTCAGCGATGAAAAACGGAAGACCCATCGCTTGATGGTAACAGCGAGTCGACAACGAAGACAGAAGACCCAGCGGCTGAAAGCCTGAAATTGCTGAATGAGTGAATTGTGTTACCCGGGTCGTGTTCGGGTAACACGGATGGCAAGCGGGTCGTGTTCGGGTTCCACAATTCAACCCGATTAATAATCGGGTCAGCCGGGTCGACACGAACCCGACCCGCCAACCCGAATTGCCAAGCCTAGTTACCTCCGCCCAACTGGAGATCAATGACACTATCATTTAGTATTACAAGAATCCCTTTAATGAATTTGTTAATTGGTGCTCCAAAATAGATGGATTGGAGCTTCCGTGTATAGACTCTATAGAAGTAGGTGGGTTGGAGAGACCGTTCCAAGAGGAGGAAGTTCTTCAGACTTTCCTTAATATGGATGGTGACAAAACACTGGGCTTTGACGGCTTCACTATTGCTCTTCTTCGGTCTTGTTGGGCTATAGTGAAGGGTGACCTTATGCATGTCTTAATTTTCATGAGCACGAGCTGTTCGAAAAGGGTCTCAACACTGCATTTAGTGCTCTCATCCTCAAAAAGACTAGGCAGTTGGGAGTAAAGGATTTCAGACCTACCAACCTAGAGGGGAGTGTTACAAGATTTTGGCAAAAGTTCCTGCTATCAGAATGAAACAGGTGTTGGGAGTGTTCGTATTGAACAATTAGAATGCCTTCATAGGGGGATGACGAATTCTAGACTCATTAGTCATAGCTAATGAGTGGGTGGACAACAGGCTGAAATCGGGTATTCCTAGTGTTATTTGTAAGCTAGAATTGGAAAAAGCTTACGACCATGTCAACTGGGAGTTCCTTTCCTATCTTATGGGCTGTCTTGGCTTTGGTTCTAAATGAAGGAATTGAATGTCTACTTGTATCTCCATGGGCCGCTTTATCTTGATTACTGGTACTCTACATGGCTTATTTGGTGGTTCATGAGGCCTTTGCCAAGGGAACCTTCTCTCACCTCTCCTCTTCGTGATTGTCATGCAGGCTCTTGGTAAAATGCTATCTAGAGCTATGGTTGGGTGTAATCTATTAGGATTCCAGGTAGCCACCCAAAATGCTGCCTTCTTTGAAATTTCCCATATTGTCTTTGCTGATGATACACTTATTAAATGGGTGACCTCCTGGGAAGTCCTCGTGTTGCACCCCTCGTTACATATCAAAAAAAGATGATACACTTATTATGTGTGATGCAGATCGTGATCAAATCTATAATTTGATTTACATCCTCCTGTATTTTGAGGTTTCGGACTTGACGGTCGACCTTTGAAAATTTGAATTAGTTGCAGTTGGTGGGGGTGGTTTGCATTGGGAAGAGCTGGCCGACGTTCTCAATTGTATTATCTTTTCTCTTCCCTTGAAATATTTGGGACTTCCTTTGGGTGCCTCTTTTAAGTCAAAAGCTATTTGGAAGGGAGTGGTTGAGAAGATGGAAAGAAGATTGGCTAGTTGGAAGAAGATCTATGTCCCGGGATGGATGCTTGACTATAATCAAGAGTACGTTATTTAATTTACCTACATACTTGTCACTTTTTCCTTGGAGTGTCTCCAAAGAGACTCTTTGGGATGGACTTGGAGGTGAGCATAAGTTTCATCTGGTGAATTGGAAGACTGTATTCCCCCTGGTTTCTAGAGGAGGGTTTGGAGTTAAGAATCTTATGCTGTTCAATAAAGCTCTATTGGGGAAATGGTTATGGAGATTTAGATCTAGTTAAACTTTTTGGATTCTTGACACCCTTAGGGTGGGTGTATCTCTAGTGTACTTTTTGTGTACGGCTTTGTCTTCTTTTTTTTTTTTTTTTTTTTCTTTCAATAAATTATTATTCATAAAAAAAAAAACGTAGCACATTTATCAGCTTGAATACATGTATTCTTATTTTGATGAGATGATCGACTCCTGTAAAGTTGTGACATCCTGGTTGATTAAGACATCCTGTGATGTGCACGGTTAGATGTGCAATGTTTTTTTATTGGAATTTGTTGCGAATTTAGCTTGGAAATATGTTCATTTTATTCAAGTTTATATGCCAAGTTAAGCTACATGTTCAAATCTGTGTTCAAGAGCTAGTTGCATGCATTGTGCAACGTGACAGTCTGAAAAATGAGATTACATTCTCTCAGATTAACCCAGATTCTGCTAAAGGCTACAAGTCTCGTGGCATGGCACAAGCAATGCTCGGTCACTGGGAAGAGGCTGCAAAGGATCTTCACCTGGCATCAACGCTAGACTATGATGAGGAAATCAATGCTGTTCTTAAGAAGGTTTCTTTTCTCTCTCTTCAAATAAGTAGTCCCATGATTGGCTGATTCTTAGTTTTAGGAATTCTGTATTCTTTAGATATGTTGATATCTGTTTGTGTGGTTTTTGCACCGTGTATTGTACCACATACTGTTAAAGTCATATTCTTAGACTTACGACATAAGTTGGATATGTGCAAGATAAATGTTACTTTGCAATAAATTACTCCTCTTCTTGGCCATGTTAAAAAAAAATGTTTTTATTCACTGAGGTAGACAAAGATTGTAAATGAGTTTATTGCTAATGTGCTTAGATGCAATTAAAAAAACATGTAAATGAGTTTGATGAATAGCTAGGCTTATTCTTTCTCATTTTTCAAAGAAGTGGTTTCTCACACTGTATTTTGACATGAAAATGAACTTCCTTACAATTGTCATTTTATCTTTTGGAGAAAGATTGAGAACTGGTCTGCTTATCTATAGCTGACCAGATTTTGAGTTTACGAGTAGCTTTCTCTTGCCTATTGAAAGATGCAGTTAAGATTTTATGCATCTAGAAGGTGCAAATTGTTTTTGCATATGAAACATGTTATAGTAAATGTATTTTGTGATGCTGATAACTATTGGCCAATGCGTACAAATTGGCATATTTGACATGGCTAAAAATGCCAGCGCAGGAGACTTATTGTGGCATAAGTTTTTACTTATTTAGGCATCTCTCTCTCTCTCTCTCTCTCTCTCTCTCTCTCTGTGTGTCTCTCTCTCTCTTGCATCTCACAGTGACTCCTGGACTGTCCAGGTGGAACCAAATGCACACAGGATTGAGGAACACCGTCGGAAGTATGAAAGGTTGCACAAGGAAAGAGAAGAGAGAAAAATTGAGCGTGAAAGACAACGTCGCCGTGCAGAAGCTCAGGTGACCTTTTAATATTTGGCTCCTTACAAAATGATCCAGCAACCTTTTTGCTATGAGAATGACAAATTGCTCGTGCGTTCTGTTTAAGGCTGCATATGAGAAGGCCAAGAAGCAAGAGGAGTCATCTTCCAGCAAGAAACCTGGAGGCATGCCGGGCGGGTTTCCGGGTGGGATGCCTGGAGGCTTCCCAGGAGGTATGCCTGGGGGCTTCCCAGGAGGTATGCCTGGAGGTATGCCTGGAGGTATGCCTGGAGGCTTCCCAGGAGGTATGCCTGGAGGTATGCCGGGTTTCCCTGGTAGCACGCCAGGAGGGGTGCCTGGAAATGTTGATTTTGGCAAAATATTGAAAGTAAGTTTGATGGGACTTTGTAGATTTTTCTTTAATATGTTCATCATGATTATTGGTGATACTTTCTAGCTAAGTACTACATTTGAGTCTGAGTATTTGAGCAAAATATTAGTATTTTTTGCAAATTTGTTTTTGGCTCAATTACAGAAAAATATGCTATGCGATGAGCTATTTCCTGCATATGTTCTATCTCTTCTTCCATAGTGTTATATCATGCAATTCAGTGTTTAAGTCTGGGATGTGTTTCATAGACTGGTTGTTTGATGTGTTTTTGCTTTCTATTTGTTGAGTAGGACCCTGAACTGATGGCGGCATTTAGTGATCCAGAAGTCATGGCTGCTCTTCAAGATGGTACATTTTCTATAATCGGACTCTTTATTTTAACTTTTGACTATTTTTCAGTTTTTTCTTAGTTATTTAGTTATTTGTCATTTTTCATATTTTTTTTCGTATTGGATTGAACAGATTTACTTAAAAATAAAAATAAGAGTTGGATTAAATAGATTTAATTTCTAGTCTATTTAAGTTATATGACGTCAATTTTAGTCTCATCCATTAATATCTCAAGCTTCTGCTCTTTTTGATACATGAATTTGCAACTACACCATCCCTACTCCACTTCTTTAGTTGATATTTAGGCATTCTTTACTGCAATGGTTAGCACTTACTTTTTAGTGGCTCAATTATTTTGTATGGTATAAAGGCGGCATGGGTTGTGTCCTGGTTGGTGCTTTAAATAACGTTCTTGCTTCTCAAAAACTTTGAAAAAGAAATAAAAAAGAAAAAACAAAAGGTGCATCCTAGGTACACTAACACTATGAAAGGAACTGAAGTGATAAGAAGCATTTAATACGATCACTCTAATCACAATAACGTTAACTACATCTTTTACTTAGTAGGTGAAAGCAGACTTGAGATTTCCTTCGTTTTGCCTTCACAATTTGCAAGGTACAAATGCCACCAGATGGTGGGGTATGAATTCTAAGACTACCTTGTTGATAAGATGATAGATTTCTTTTGTGAGAGGTATAAGATAGATTTCTTTTGTGAGAGGTATTTCTTGTAGCTTGAGAAAGTGAATATCTTCTGTTAAATCACATTAGAAATAGTAAATTTAATCATTTAATTAATATTTTAACATCTTCTTTTGCTTTAGGTATGTGCCGCCATTAGTTGTCCTGTGAGGCAGTTTTGGAAAGAAAGTGGTTCTAGTATAAAATATAATTGATTTACAAAACAGAAATAGATATTAATACATTACATGAACATAAGCTGGAACATGCTCTTGAAAAGGTTCTGTCCTGCCGAAGGTTAAAACGAAAGAAGAGAAAGCAATAAGGAATCATGTTTATGTTGTGATGCATGTTGTTGAATGATCTGATCAAATCTATGGCCTATGCAAGTCTGGAATGTCAGTCAAAGTAGGATCCATTGAGCTGTATGTACTATTTTTTTTTTTTTTTGGTCTTTTCACATTACTACTTGTCTGCTTATGATCTTGTCTGGTGTATCTTTGGTCATCTGGTCTTGAATATTGAGCGTGTTAATATCTTAATGAGCTTAATTTAGGACTCGAAGGGAATGTATGATTATTTTCCCCTTTAAAAGTATCTGTGAATGTAACATGATGTGGCTAATGCTGTCAAAATATGCTCATGAAAGGGCTGATTGTTTTCTCAAAAGTTTTTGTGTGAAAGCTACTTGATCTTGCTGTATCGTTGACGTTATTATTTTCAACTTCCCTTTTCCCTCAGAATCTTGCTGTGTGTACAGATAGATGGGTCACAAAGCTTAATAGGTTGTTTGACTGTATATCCTTTCCTCCTCTTGGCTGATGATTTTGCAGTAATGAAGAACCCTGCTAATCTTGCAAAGCATCAATCAAATCCCAAGGTGGCTCCCGTAATTGCAAAGATGATGAGCGAATTTGCAGGACCCAAGTAAACTGTTTCAATGTTAAAATGGTGTTTGTGGGAGATCAACTTTGTGTAAGTTCTGGCAGGCAGGATCTTTCATGTTAGTATGTTACATTGAGGTGAGATTGTCAGTTCCAACATCCAAAACCATGATGGTGTGAGTAACAATACCTGTTTATTTCAGATTTGAAAAAAGGTTTAATAGGAATGGTGGTTTGATAATCTAGGGCTATATGCACTGTCAATACTGTCGGAATGCCCCCCTTTCCCCTCCCCCCACAAGCAATTCAAATTCGTTACTAGGAAGCAAAAGTACAAAAATAGAGGCCCAGATCTAAAAGATCCAGCCATTAGAACAGATCCTGAAGTGGCTGAAGGTCCAGTACAGCAAGATTTGGTCCAAAGGCCAAATAAAGGGGGCCGTGGTGAAGAACCCATTGTAGGAAAACAAAGTAGACTTGGATATGATTGAGACATACCCGTGTATCATTGACGCCGGTGTCAATTGTTGTTGGAGTAATTCTAGATGTTATACTCATGTCTCTCTTGTGTATCTCTAATAATGATGTGTCTTTTAAAATTACTATTGAACTTGTGATTGATTATTATTGAATTTTGATAAAATGATGATTTTGAAAGTAGACAAGAGGAACATTAGTATGACGTGTAGAATTACTTGTGTTAGAGGGGATGAACCCTCAATGAGAAAGGGCTGCGATACCTTCCACGCGGATCTGTGGATGGTTGCTTGGGAGGACTCTTTCCCTCCTTTTCGCATGGCAAGCACAAGGGATAGGGACTTCTCTAGGGGGTTTTTCCACGTGACAACACTTTTGTATATGGCTTTCCTTTTAGATGGAAATGGCCTAGGGGGAACAAGTAAATTAGGTAATGCTCACCCATGAGTATGATGTAGGCCCAACCTTGGTCATGCTTATCATATATATAATTTTTTTTTAGAAGAAACTTTACTTGGTCCCTTTAAATTTTCAGCGCTTTTGCGATCATCATTTTAAATTTTAAAAACTTTAAATTTAGTGTAACCAACTTTAAAAAGTTTGCAATATGGGTAAAGTGGCCCATTTTGCTTGCTCCGGTCTAATCAATCTTCAAGAGTTGTTGCCTATAAATCCCGCTTCATCAAAGTTTTGATCAATTTTTGCCCAATTAATGCACGTTTCTTACTTAATATGCTTAATTTTTAAGAAAGTGCTAATGGCCTCGTCAAAAATTTAAGGTAAGAAAGAAAACTCTTCCACACTTAAATTGCTTAATTTTCTTCTTCTTCTTCTTCTTTTTTTTTTTTTTTTTTTTTTTTTTTTTTTTTTTTAAAAAAAAATTTATTTATTTTAATTCAGTTGCTTCAAAAATACGTATCAATCGTCGTTTGTGTGTCAATATCATGTGGAGATGTAGTACTAGTGGCTAGTGCAAAAGCGTGAAAAAGGCTCAAATTTTGGGAGGTCCGTAGTACCAAAGCAAAGACCGAGTTAAATAAATGGCTAATCTGGGGTTCATTTGGTACTTTTTCAGGCCTCAATTTTCAGCTGATTATGATGTTGATGATATCTTTGAATAGAAAGAAGTGATCGAGCTTTTATTGATGACTTGGTGGTGAGCTATCTTACTCAAGACAATGCCTCTCTCTGGAGACTATGACTGCAACTCATACAAATCAAATTTTGCTTTCGTGGGGATGGGATGCATGTGTCATTTTGTCTATTATCGTTTTCTGACCAGACGAAGCATCCAAACTGGACATGGCATCTACTCCCGAACGATAAAGCATATTTAGAAACTATATTATTGGAAAAAATTTCGGTTGCCCAAACCAAATTACCATTCAATTGACAATATTTTTCTCAAATTTTCAATTCGGACAATGTTCGTCTTAAACTATAAAAAATTGTCAATGTTCTCTCGATGACGAAAATACTCTTAGTAAAATTCACAAAAAAAAAAAAAGAAAACTAAAAAAGCCAAATTTAAAAATTAAAAGAAAAATTTAAAAGTTTTTTTTTTTTTTTTTAAAGAAATTAAAAATAAACATTTTTTTAAAAATAAAAAATTTTCATTTGTTTTTTGTTTTTTAAAAATTTGTAATGGTATTTTTGTTTTATTGAAAAAATTGTATATTATTGAGAAAAGTCCAAATATCCCCCTAAAAAACTATCACTTAATTGATAATGTCCTCTCCAAACTTTCAATTTGGACAATGTCCACTTTAAACTACTAAAAATTATCAATGTTTTCCCAACGCCGAAAATACTCTTAATAAAATTAAAAAAAAAAAAAAAACATAAAACCCAAGGGTGGCCAAATTTAAAAATTAAAGAAAAAAATTAAAAGAAAAAAGATACGTTGCGTTTATAATTTTAAAGACTTAACTTTTCATTTACCATTTTAGTTATTTATAAACGTATCGTATCTCAAATTATTACATCACCCACCTGAGCTGCTTGTCCTCATCAATATCATATTCGATTTATTTCCCATTTTAGGTCCACAAATATAACCACAAATACACATCAAACTTTCCTACCAAACTTTCTTTCTCCATTTTAGACATTTATTCTACCCCTGATGTGTCTTGTGGGACAAAAAGCAACCAAATCTTGGCTTCACCCAAAAATCAAAGATATTACATCCTTCACATGTCTTATCATTACACCACTACTTTTGGAAGTGATTGTTTTGGAGCTTTCAGTTCTGAAAAATGGTCTCCCTTCTAATTGAGTGGCTTCAAATTTTTCAGCGGTCCGATTAATTCTCAAGTGTGTGCACCGGATCATTCGCTTTCCTATTCGAGTGCTTCAACACTAAAACTTTTGATTTACCATTTTAGTTATTTATTTTTACTTTTTTTTTTTTCTTAAAAAAATTTTCTAATTATAATTTTCGATATTTCACCACTTTTTTTTTTTTTTTTTTAAAAAAACATACTTAAACTTTAAAAACTCTCAATTTAGGGAGTCCATATATATATATATATATATATATATATATATATATTTTTCAATTTTAATTCTCTGTTAAATCCTATCAAAATTCTCAAAATACCCTTGCGCTTATTTATTTTTATTTATTTAAAAAAAATTTCAAAGATTTAAGGATATGTATTTTTCCAAATTCTATTAAATTCTAACCAACACCTAAATCCTAATATATATATATATTTTTTTTCATTTTTCAAAAAAAAAAGAAGGTATTTTAAAATTTTTGATAAGATTTAACTGAAAATTCTAACTGAGGGTTGAAATTAAAAAAATTTAAAAAATAGATACCCTAAGTTGACACTATTTAAAGTTTGGATACATTTTTAAAAAAAATGATAAAATATCATGGGTTAAAAATAAAGTTCTTCCTTTTTTTTTTATTTAAAATATTATTTCTTTATCTACTTTTATTATTCTAAAAAACAGAATCAAATTAATTATATAAATTATGCACGGTTGAGCTACAATGGTAAATGGTTAGCTCAGCAAACCTTAGCTATTTTGACTAGTGGGATGCTGAACTTTTTTGAAATTTTTTTACTACATAATTAGTTAAAACAACCTTTTAAACTAATTGCATTGGCAGAGTCTTTGATTAAGGTTGTAGCTAGTTTGTGTGGTATTTTTTTAATTTTTTTATGTTAATTAAAATCTATACCTTAATGACGACTGCATTACCCTCTAATTACGTAATTTAGATGACTTTGCAAATACAAAAATATATATAATTCAATTGTAGTGGAGAATAGTTAGGTCCACGTTTTGTGAGTTTCAATGTGGTAGCTAGAAAGTCGCTTTAAGCTGTCCTTTGATGCTGCTTTGAGCCATGATGATGTCATTTTGGCTTCGGCTGCATCATTACAAAGGGGATAGTTAATGTAAAACTGTAGACGTTGGTTTTTTTTTTTTTTTTTTTTAAAGATATATTGTTAATTCATGTAAGGGTGTTTGAAATACTGAAATATGAGTATTTAGATACTGTTTTGACTTAAAAATGAAATCTACTGTTAAAGCTCATGTCTTTCATGTAAGAATCAAATTTTCTTAAAATAAAATATCAACTTAACTCATAACATCGGAAAAATAGTTAAGCGTGTTTACTTACAAAGATTAAACGGTAAAAGTAAGCATGAAAACGAAGGATTAGAGATTTAGTTAAGCTTATTACAATAAGGTACAAGCTCTCCAAACTTTGATGAGCAAAACCTCTAAAAAGCCCTCTTTCTCTCTCTCTCTCTCTCTCTCTCTCTCTCCAAACTTTGATGAGCAAAACCTCTAAAAAGCCCTCTCTCTCTCTCTCTCTCTCTCTCTCTCTCTCTCTCTCGCTCTCTCTCTCTCTCTCTCTCGCTCGCTCTCTCTCTCTCCCTCTCTCGGGTTTGGGTGTTTGAATGGATGAAAAATAGGACATAGGATTTACTCTTGGTCCTTAAATAGGGCCCTCCCTCTCTACATGGTTATAGAATTTTCTTTCAAAACTTTGTATGAGAGCATCGATCGTTCGACCTTTAAGTCGATTGTTCGATGCTACCATCAATGGTCGCTGAATCCTAAAATTTTTAAAATATTTTTAGCTCATTTTTGTGGAACACTTGTACATGTGTGCTATAGTATGCATATTTAAAAGGAAATGCCACACCTTACTATAGACTTTAATTGCAAGAGCTCAATAATAGGTTTGGTGAAAGAACGAAGAAACTTTTGACACTAAATCTAAGATTTCAATTGAAACCTTTTGAATTTGATGTACTTAATCATCCGAAATTAAAAAAATTTGACTGCCATTGTGGAACTATGTCAAGAATTGGTCGAGACAGAAAAATCATAGACATACCATCTTATTGATAGATTGATTTGTCTTGTTTTGACTCTCCCAATCTCTACAACGACTACCAAACTAGCATTTTCAGCTATGAAAGTTGTTAAAACATGACTTCGTAACATAATGGAGGATGAGTTTCTTGCAAATCATTTAGCTGTCTACAATGAAAGGAAAATTGTTGAAAGTTTCAATTTAGATTTGATACTTGATGATTTTGTTTTTCTTAAAAAGAGTTGGTTGCAATTTTAGACACTTTGTTTTTTTTTTTTTTTGCATTTTTGTTTCTTAGAGTTCATCTCTTAAAAAGTCACGTGCTACGCACCGTGACTGTGTTTTCGTGCAAAGAGACAGAAGATCTTCTTTACCATAGATACTTTGGGGAGGGGGAGGGGGAAGGGGGAAGGGGGGTCGATTGTCACTTTTTGAACATTGAACACCAAAACAATAAGTGTATTTTCCAACTTTTTATATTGTTAGTATTTTATGTTGATTACATTTTGGATGACAAAAATACTTTACGTAATGGTTGCTATTTAAACAAGATTATCGGTCTTATTTAGAATCTTCAAGTTATATGGACAGTGTTTATTTCAAGCCATGTGCCTTGTTACAAGTTTCTAGAAGATGTTCATGAAGATTTCATGCGAATTCCAAGTCAGCTAGCTAGTTCCTGTGCAACTGTCCGGACAGGCCTTTGAAGGCGTCTGGACACCCCGCAGTGTCTAGAAGCTTCAGCGTTGAAAACGTCCGGATGTCAGGGCAACACCGTCCGGATGCTAGGTCAAGCTTCTCCAATTTCTACACGGAGTTGGATTTCAGTCGACACTTATTTGGGAAGTTTTTGCAAGACGTCCGGACAATGTGGCAACACGTCTGGATGCTACCCAGCGTTTCAAAATATTTCGGGTTTTCTTTACGGACGCGGAAAGGAGTGATAGTGAAGACCGTCCGAACGCTCGGCCAAGCCATCCAGACGTGACCTGTTATGGGAGGAATCGAGCTATTCTAGAAAGGCGGTCGCAGAAGACCGTCCGGACGAGGCTAAATTCCGTCCGGACGCCAACTTATCAGAGTCTGAATTTGAGTTGAAATAGGATTTGTAAAGCCTATATAAAGAGGGCTCTAGGCTTGTTATTTGTAAGAATTCAATATAGAATTCCATAGTGCTTAGGGAGAATTGAAGATCTGTTAGCTCTCTAGCCGTTGTTGGTGTGTGCTACCTTTGTTTGTGTGAAGTCTATCTTAGGGGTCGGTCCTGAGGTAAATGAATTCATCAAAAACCCTTCAAGTAGGAGACTTGGTTGGGAAGCGTTCATAATGGGCTTCGTGTTATAGTTAAAGGTATGACTATTGCAATAGGTTTTGTGAGTACGAGTGCTTTGTAACTTGCTTTGTCTTTGGATAGTGGCTTTCCTGGGTTTGGCTACCCCAGAGTGGTTTTTCTCTTCACAGAGTTTCTATTTCATCAACAAATATCTTGTCTATTTTATTTTTCACATTTAAGATATTTTGTTGCACATGAACACACACTTGGTAATTTAAAAGTCATTATTTATTTTCATATATATAACAAAAACATAGTATATTGAAAATATAACTCAAGACTCCAAATAATACCTATAAGGGGTGTTGAATAGGTGTATGTATAATAATGCAAAATTTAAAAATAAGCAACCACACAAACATTCAGCAGATATAATGAAAGCGATAAATCAGTCAACATAAGTAATTTGATGATGAAGTGGAAACTCTTTGAGCACTTCAAAGAGAAAAACTAATCTAGGACAGCCAAATCTAGGAAATCAATCAATTATAAAAGAATTCCTTCTCAATCCAGATTAACCCTGGAGCGTGTCGACACCATTACGAATTTGTGTTTTTGCAAGAACGATAAATATCGTTTCCACAGATGGTGCCAAACTGTTAAGGACAGTTTCCGAATGGTGATGTGTCAAGCTCCAATTGGGTCTTCGAATGAGAAATTACAAAGAAGTTCACACTTACAAAACCTTTGAACTTGACACTCTCTTGTACTAGACAAGTGACCCGCTTGTTTGCTACCATAGTAGTTCCCCTAGAACCCCTGGATAATTCTTCTATTTGATCTTCTTTTACCGAAACTTCGGTAGGCTAATAGTTTTTATGAAGAAAAAGGGTGTGTGGTCTAACTCAACAAAACTCTAAGAGAAGGAAAGCCATGAATACTCTTGGGTCAATGAATCCTCTCTTAGCACATAGCTCTATGGGTTAAAGTCCTTTAAAAAATCATGCATGTTGGTACAGTTTTTGGTATGGTGTGAGCTGGCGATCACCAATATTCTTCACGTCCCAGAAATCCTCGTTCCACTGCAAAAAGAACCAACATCGTCAAGAGAACGCATCGAGGTTACCAGTGGGTCTCACTTCGATGCCTAAGTACGTTTCTAAGGAAAAATAATGCTTAAGCACCACAATTTAGTCTTAGGTTTATACTTGGTGTAAGGGCTTATTTATAGGCTGAGTGATGAAGGCTTCACTGCATTAGGGTTCTATGCTCCTTTCTTGACCTAGGAGTGTGGTCAGAGTTTGGCTTGGACTCGAAATCCACTACCTCCCCAAAATCGGATTCTTTCCTTACCTATCTCAAAGCAAGATTCTAGGTTGTAAATCCGGGATTAATATTAGTCCCGTATTTCCAGGAACTAGGTGCGATCGCATATTGCCAGCCCCGGTTAGTTATGTCAGTACCTGGGGCAGTACCTTCCCAAGGCTTCAACGTATCCAAATTCATACTCGTGGACTCGTACCTAATGGATTATGAGCCCGTAATTGCCAGTGAGTCACTGTAGACTCAAGCTCGTAATCTTCGAAGGGCTGGGCCGAGTGGGATTATTTCTAACGGTTACCCCTCAATTCCCTTATCCAAGCTGAATTCTTGGATAATGGGAATTTTGTCCTTTTCATAACCCGAGCTTCAGTTCCACCCGGGGTTTCGAACATTCTTCCAATTCCTCGTGTAATGTACTGTTTTGCGCTCATGTGTCAACGCTTTGAGGCCTCGCCAATTGTAACCTCTCGAGATTCCATGCTCGCGGTGGCACTCCGGACACGTGTCCATGATCTGGAGGTTTACCCATCGTTTTGGCTGTCATTCAGAGCATGCTTGGATGTGTCTTTCTTTGGCAGGTCAATTCTGCACGCCTTTTGATGGACCCCCCACGATGAGTTGTCTTTGTATATACACGTCGCTCCACCTTCTAGCATTTTTACCGTTGCACTCCCCAGAATATGACGGTCCGGGGCTCTGCCTAAGGTACTTAATGATTACCTGTTGGGGATAGCCATCGTACTGCTGCCACGTGTCCCGAGGATTTTTAGTATAAATACCCCATTCCTTTTGAACTCACATTTCCTTCATTTGTGTTTTTTGCCTTTGAAAACCTCCACCTCGCCTCCTCACTTTCCTTTTCTCACTCTGCAACCCAACCTTCTTCTCCCTGGAAAAAATGTTGTCCTCCGGCAGTTCCTCTTTCTTAGGCAATGATCTACTTGGGCAAGACAGCCCCGCCGTTCGTCTAGTCTTTTGCAGCGAGGATTAGCACATGAGGGTTATTCCGGACGATGAAGCCTCGGTTACCAACTAGGTCCTTACCAACAAAGATACTTCTCTCGACTTGGAATACACCGGTGGACTGTGCTCTATCTACACGGTGGCAGATGAGACATTTTTCTGGCATAATTTTGACATTTCTGTGTCTGTGCGCATCCACTACCTTGGGCCAGACCAGGGTGTCTTCCTGGAATCCGGCTCCGAGGATATTTGCTTTCAAAAGTGGATGCTCTTGGCTAGTTTGCATTTCCAACTCCAGCCCATCACTTAAGAATTACTATGCTATTTCCGGCTGGCCCCTTTCTAGATAATGCCCAATGGGTGGAGGTATTTCCTCGCTAAATATTTGGTGTGGTCGGAGATAAACCTTGATCATCAAATGTTAGTCCTGGATTTTTTTGCCATCTATCGAGTGGTGTACAGCAAGACTGGAGTCCTTGCATTCATGGTCCCGGCCAAGCTCTAGTTTGTCTTGCTTAAGCAAGTTTACTCCAGCAATAAGAACTGGTTTGCATAGTTCTTTTTTTGTCTCAAGCACCTGGGAGTCGACTCTGTCTAAAGGTTTCCTTGAAGATCAGAGGGTGTCCCGGGAGTGGGGTGTACTTAAGAAAGAATGTAAGATTTCGTAGCTTTTGTCCGTTTCCTATTTCCCCTCCTTATAGTGCCTTTATTTATTACTTATTTACCTCCTTTTCTTTTTGGGCAGGGGAGGAAATCCCTGCCTTGACTCACGAGCAAAAGAGGCGTGACTAAGCGGTGCTCGCATTTTCCTAGCTCCTGGTAAACACTGACAAGATGAATTATGACTCCATCATTATTGATGCTGCCCTTCGGGAGAGGTTCGGCTATGACATTCCCAAAGTCAAGGTCAAGCTGAAGCGGAGACAAAATTTTAAGAAGGCCAAGGCCTTTGGGCCTTCAAAGCCAACGGTTTTTGGGGCGTCCCTTGCGAAGAAAGCCTCAAAGAAAAAGGAGTGGGCGAAGAGGAAAGTTCCACCCATGAATAAGACTCCACCCGGGTCCCCTAAGCTATTCCTAGGCCTTCAACCAGTTCTCCTCTTTCTTCGGGACTTTCCCTCCAGCTGGAGGCCATTGATCAAGGGAATCCTGGGGTACCTTGGATGGCGGAGCTTTCCCTACAGCTGGAGGCCGTTGTTCAAGGGACTCTCGGGGCTTTTATTTATCATCAACCGGGCGATGGCTCGATGACCATCTCCTCGAAATTGGGCTCGGGCTGCCACGCTCTGAAAAGTGCGCTGGGGGTTCGCGATGGGCCTCGGCTTGGTGGGGGGAATCAGGGAGAGGTCTTGCTCGGAGTTCTGTCTTACCTAGCAAAAAAACGTAGGGCGGACAAGGGAAAGGCCAAAGTTGGCGAGTCTTCCAAAAGGCTTTGACTTGGGACTCGGGAGGGGCAACTCTTCAGCCTCCTTTCGGGGACCATTTCTTCCTTTCCTAGACCGAGCTTTATTGAGTAGGGGGATTCAGATATGTTGGTCATTCCTCTAGCGATAGGAAAAATGCTTGACGCTGCCCCACCAGCGACAGTGCCCTGCCTCCCCAGTCCCTTTGCATTCAGGGGCGTCGTTCTTTCGGAGATTCTTCATCCTTCCAATCCCCCGGTGAGTTCTCCAAGAGTTCCTTTTTATATCCGGTGCTCCCGAGAAGTAACCCCCCAAGAGCACCAGTGCGGTTTGTAGGGGTCCTCCGATGCTAGGCCCTTCCGGTCGAAGGGCACTTCTGCTCAGGTCCCTCGAT
The DNA here is from genome assembly GCF_958979055.1 of Alnus glutinosa. NCBI lineage: Eukaryota > Viridiplantae > Streptophyta > Magnoliopsida > Fagales > Betulaceae > Alnus > Alnus glutinosa. The sequence continues at coordinate 8,964,182 of NC_084898.1, read as the reverse complement.
GAAGGTCTTCAGGGGAACCCTCTCGAGGCCATCACCAACCTTCTTCCGATGGATTACATGAAGGGGGTCATGAGAGTCTCGCCCGAACGGTTAGTGTACATGGTCATCCACGACTACTACATGGTGAGTCCCTCGAATTTTCTGTTTTTGTTTTGGCTAAGTTATTTTACTTTTCTTGTGTTTTACTCCCGGGCTTTACCTTCCTCTTTTAGTCCTCAATTTGCTAGGCGGGGCTCTTCAAGGAGTTTGAGGAAGCGAGGAGAGGGTATCTTTCTTAGGTAGTGGAGCTCTGACATATGCTGGTGAGGTCTAGTGCTAGGATAAGCATTTCAAGGAGCTTCTAGAGGTGAGGGACCGGGATTTGAAGGAGAAGACTGCTCAAGCAAATGAGCTAGTTACTTTGTTGGATAGCTACTCGAAGAAGAACTGAGAGCTGTTAGCTTAAGCGCCTGAGGTTGACTTTGCCTCCATTAAAGCTATTGAAGAGCATGCCTGGACCCTGGAAGAGGTTGGAACATTTAAGGGTCTAGAGCTTAATCTAAGAAGGCCCAGGAAAATGCCCAGGACTCCCTGACAACCACCAAGACTATGCTTCTAGAGTTTGAGGGAGACTGTAACAAGCTCAAACTGAAGTATACGTATTGGAAGGCCAAGGCGCTTCGGTATATGAAGCAACTATCCTTCATACCTTGGCTCCGGGACCAAGTGTGGACTCGAGGATTCAACTGAGGTTTCAAGTCCTTTAGAACCATGGTTTTGCTCCAAAAACCGTGCCTACAAACTTCTTGCCTATCCCACAAAGGGCTGTTAAGGAGGGGGTGGAGATAGAGTCAGAACTGTTCCTCGACGTAGCTGAGGATAACATCCATGATCTTTATCTTGAAGATGCCGAGATACCTCCTCTTCCTCCGACTTCCTAGGAGTCTTTTGAAGATGAAGACGAACCTGTTGGGGGAAATGCCCCTTGATTGTACTCTTGTTTGTTTTTTCTGTACATATGAATTTTTATAATCTTTTTTTTTTAATAGTAAATGAAGAGGAGGATTTTTCTTTCTGGGATGTGTGTTTATATATATATATATAACACATGTGTACCCTCCCCCATCACTGGGGCTAAAGTGTAAATTAGCCCGGGTGATTGAGAGCCTGAGCCGGGATACCTTGCAATTAGGGTAGTATCTGGTCCTCAAACCCTTCCTTCAAGACTTGGTTTGAAAAACCCAAGTTTTTTAGAGCTTGGGCTCGAAAACCTTGTAACTAAGGTGAAATCCGGCCTTTCTTGAAGATATGGTCCGAAAAAGCCAAGTTTTGTAGAGCTTGGGCCGGGATACCCTGTAACTAGGGTGAAATCCAGCCCTTCCATGAAGACATGGTTTGAAAAAACCAAGTTTTGTAGAACTTGGGCCAAGATACCCTTTAACTAGGGTGAAATCCAACCTTTCCTTGAAGACTTGGTTCGAAAAAACCAAGTTTTTAAGTTTGGGCTGGGATACCCTGTAACTAGGGTGAAATCCAGCCATTCCTCGAATACTTAGTTAGAAAAAGCCAAATTTTTAAGCTTGGGCCGAGATACCCTTCAACTAGGATGAAATTTGGCCCTTCCTTGAAGACTTGGTTTGGAAAAACCAAGTTTTTTAGAGCTTGAGCCGGGATACCCTTTAACTAGGGTGAAATCAGACCCTTCCTTGAAGACTTGGTTTGAAAAATCCAAGTTTTTTAGAGCTTTTCCTTGCCTTGTTTTTCCTAGGGTTTTCTCCTTGCCTTTTTTTTTTTTTTTTTTTTTTTTTTTTCCTTAGGGTTTTCTCCCGAGAAATGATAGGGGTACCAAATTTTTTTACCAAAAGATGGGTACCAAATGATGTGGAGCTTATTCATTGGTACTTGTAGCATTTCTTTTTATTAATTGTTTTGATCATCTCCAATGAATAAGTTCCACATCATTTGGTACCCATCTTTTTGTAAACAAATTTGGTACACCTAGCATTTCTCTTTTCTCCCTGCCTCGTGTTTCTCGATAGAATCTTGTACAATTTATGGTCTTTACTGATATGGATTTGAAATTATTGAAAAACAACAGCATAGCTTGAAAGAGACATAAGTGAAAATATAAAGAAAAAATGAAGTGCCGTGACACTACTGCTAGTTTCTCTTTAAGTGCTCCACGTTCCAAGGTCTCGGTAAGGGTCATCCGTTTGCTACTCAGAGGTAGTAGGTACCCTTCCTTTGAGATCGAATTACCTAATAGGGGCCTTCCTGTTTCGGTCTTAGTTTTCCTACGGCGGGGTCTGCAAGACCCAATCTCCGACCCAAAAGTCTCGATGTCTGACCTTTTTATTAAAGTACTGCTCTGATTTCCATTGGTATGCTACCATTGTGAGTTGTGTCTTATCTCTTTTTTCTTGTAATAGGTCCAAGTGCAACCTCATACCTTCATTCTTTAGCCCCAGGTTGTAGTGCTCAACCCGGTAACTCAATGACCCAACTTCAACTGGTATTATTGCCTCGGTGCTGAAAGTTAAGCGAAACAGAGTTTCTCCTGTAGGGGTTCGGGTTATTGTTCTGTACGACCATAGTACCTCCGACAAGAAATCTACTGAGTCTCCCTTTTTGTCCTCGAGATTCTTTTTCAATGTTGTCATCATGGTCTTGTTGGTTGCTTCAACTTGTCAATTTACTTGGGAGTGTATCGGCGTAGAAAAGTAATTCCGGATACGTAGTTTCGCACACCATTTTCGGAAGGAATCATAGTAGAACTACTTGCCATTGTCTATTACAAAGGCGTGTGGAATGCTGTACTGGCACACGATCGACTTCCATAAAGAAGTTTCAGACATTTTCAGCCGTTATCGTTGGCAATGCTTCTACCTCGGCCCACTTTGTGAAGTAGTCTACTGCCACCACCAAAAACTTGCATCCCCCCTTTCCTACGGGTGGGGGGCCCATGATGTCGACCCCTATTGCACAAAGGGTCAGGGTGTCGAGACTGAGCTTAGTTCTTCCAGGGGGTTCTTCATTACTCTGGCGAACCTATGGCATTTGTAGTAACTTTGTATGATCTTTGTTGAGTCCTACTTCATGTGGGGCTAAAAATAACAGATCTGATTGCTTTGTGGGTCAGCATCCTACTTCCTGCGTGGCTGCCGCATACTCCCTCGTCTATTTCGCGTAAGACATAGTTTGCTTCGGCTTTAGAGATACACTTGAGGAGGGGTAATCCCATCAGTGGGAAATGAACCGGGACTATTTTATCCCGGTTTAGCTTTAATTTCTCGAAAGCCATCCAATACAGTATATTTGCCGAACTCTCGTTATCTCCCAAGATCTGATGGACATTGTGGTTTGCTATTGTCAGGGAAACCACCAAGGCATCGTGGTGGAGCCAAGAAATCCCACATAATCGTTGTTCAAGAATCCTTTCACTAAGGATTCTTTCTTCTTAGACTTTGGGGGCCTTTCTACCGCATATACTTCCTAATTTTTTACATGCTGGGCATATGCCTTTCTGCCTGAGTTGGATACGCCTCCTCCTGCAAACCCTCCGGATATAGTTCAAATTTTGGCTATAATAACCTCTTGATTGTTTGGCTCTTGGCATCGCTGACTCCTACTCTTTTCCCGCCTCCGATTGTCCCTTCTTTCTTCATTGTCTTGGGGAACATTGTCCCATCCCCTGTCATCATGCCGAGGATGGCCTCGCGAGTGGTAATCCTAGGCCTGATGATCCTGTGGTTGATATTCCCTGGCTCAATAGTTCTGAGGATGGTGGTCTTGGGGTTGGTTATCCTCGTGGATCTCACTCCGATGCCTAAGCAAGTTTCTGAGGGAAAATAATGCTCAAGCACCACAATTTAGTCTTAGGTTGATACCTGGTGTAAGGGCCTATCTATCAGCTGATGATGAAGGCTTCACTGCATTAGGGTTCTGTGCTCATTTTTTGACCTAGGAGCATCTTCAAAGTTTGGCTTGGACTTAGAATCCTCTACCTCCAAAAAGTAGGATTCTTTCATTACCTATCTCAAAGCAAGATTCTAGGCTGCAAATTCGGGACTAATTTTAGTCCCAAATTTCCAGGAACTAGGTGCGATCCTGGATTTTTCGGGATCGCATATCGCTGCTCCTGGTTAGCTATATCGGTTCCCAGGTCAGTACCTTCCCAGGGTTCCAGTGTATCCAAATTCATACTTGTGAGCTCGTACTTGATGGATTACAAGCCCGCAATCTCCAGTGAGTCATTGTAGATTAATAGGCTCGTAGTTTTCAAAATGGCCTGGGTCGAGTGGGAATTCGAAGTTCTTTGGCCCACGTCCAGATGGAGTCTGAGGGCGTTCGAACGGTTGCTAGCTATTTCCATGTCTGAAAAGGAATTCCAAAATTTCGCGAACTCTAGAGAGCGTCTGGACGCACTCACTTTCTGTCCAGACGCTGATCCGTCTGGACGTTTCTCTTGGCCGTCCGGATGGTCAAGTTGTATCATTTTTTATTAGCTTTCCAACGACACTAATTCATCTCAATATGATACTTGAGCAAAAAGTTATGATAAAAATACTGAGATGTGTGCAGAATCTTCCTTGAAAACCGAAAATTGACGACTTGTGTAGAATCTTCCTGAAAATCAGAAATTGCCTTCTTGATGCTTGTGACACTGATACTTGTAATATTAAGACCCTTTCCATCTGAAGACTCTGAATGAAACGGCAACCCTATATAAAGTAGCAACCTTACATGGCAGTAATTTTGTCAACAGAATGTAGCCAATAAAACTACCAAGTTTGACTCATTTCTAGTTCGTATGACTAAGTTTCATCAATTTTAAATTTTAAGGTAAAATATGGTTTTACCTTATAACTTTCATTTGAAAGTTTTCTTAATTCATAAAACAACTATAGAATCTAAATGATAATATATTTTTAATATTATAATTTATTTTTACAGATGAATTTAAAAGAGGTTAAATTCCTCGAGTGTTACAAAAGGCCTTACCCTTCGACTTTGGAAAATTTGCACATTCAGTCCAAATGTGACCAAAACCTGAACATTCATGACATTGTATGCCATGAGAGTTATTATCCTTCTCTTTCTTTCTTTGGGTGACTCTACCAAAATCGCCCTTGAATTTCTTAGCAAACTTAGAAGAGGTATTTCTAAAGTTTCTCTTCTAAAGTTTGAAAATTTTCTGAACCTCATCGGAGAAGTCATCGGCCTCTTTCTTGATAGTATTGAAAGTAATAGACTTGCTTTTCTTAGAATGAGGCAAAGTGTGCTCATAGGTTTGAAGAGAACCTACAATCTCTTCAACTCTCATGGAGTCAAGGTCCTTACTTTCTTAAATAATAGTGACATTGGGTCTAAATTGTTCAGATAGAGATCTCATAATTTTTCTCTCCATTTTAGAATCATAAACTTTCTAGATTAATAGTAGAATTACGAATGGCATTGAACTTGACATAAAATTCATCAAAGGTCTCATCCTTCTACACCCAGATTTCTTCAAATTTGGAAATTAAAATTTGAATTTTATAAGTTTTAATAGTTTTTTCATCTTGGGCCACAGTGTGAAACAACTTGTCGTTAACCACATATCGATTATATTCGAAGAATTTCAACTGGCCCTTTAGAATGCCATACAAGCTTACCCCCCAGTTCAGTTCTACGTGTCTGGTCCATTCGGTTGACCTGTGATTTTTGATAACATCACTTATAGTTGGCGGGATGTAGAAATTTACATATACAATAAAACGATCACCATTATTTTATAAACCACAAGAAATTCTTACGTAGTCAAGGTACCAATCACAAAATGTGTCCCAATGTTGTCGGTGCAATTCTCTGTCCAATAGTCGGCCCCTATTGGAGCCGTGCCTCAGCTCATCCAGGTGCATCCTATATGTTTGCAATTCACATTTAGAATTCACAAGTGTATGTTTGAGTTGAAGTAAGATGTCTTAAAAAAATATAGCTCACGTGCGCAATTGAAGAAACTCGTTCGAGTTAAAAATAACATATCGATGAACCTGTGTCAATGTCCGTTATTCGAGGTTTACTCGTGTTACCGCCCCTAGCCTCATCGAGGTTTCTTTGAGGCCTATTGTGGATTGTGGGTGCGTTCTTTAAGTATCTCGAACAAAATGTGAGCATTTCATCTGCTAAGTAACCTTCCGTTACAGAACTCTTAGGTATAGCTCTATTGCGCACTAATGATTTGTACCGTGGACCTACATAGAAATTATCTCTTGTATTATTTCTCAACTGGATACATCCACCGATAGTGCACAGGTCCACCAAACCGACATTCACGAACTAAATGTATGACAACATGAACCATGATTGTAAAGAAGCTCGGCGAAAATATTTGTTCAAGCTTGCACAGTATGATAGGGATTTCAGCTTTGTGTCGGGCTAGATCTTCTTCTGTCAATGTTTTCGAACATATACCCGTACAAAATGCAGACAACTCTATCAAAGGTTTTGCAATCTTCTTTGGCAAGGATCCATGCAAAGCCATTGGCAGGAGTTGTTGCATGAGTATATAGTTGTCATGACTCTTCCGACCACAATGGTACTGGCTTTAAGGTTCACACAACGGGACACATTGGGAGCATATTTGTCGGGTACTCTGACATCTCTGATCACTTACAAAAAATTAATTTTATCCTCATTAAACATTGTGTGGCATGCCGCGGGCAAATATGTTTTGCCTCACCTGTTGGTGAATGGATAAAGTTCTTTTTTCAAACCCATTTTACGCAAGTCCAAACGTGCTGCGTGGTTGTCTTTTGTTTTTTCTTTTATGTCTAGTAGCGTCCCAAGGATATTATTCGTCACATTTTTCTTTATGTGCATCACATCAAAGTTGTGTCGTAACAAATTATCCTTCCACTAGGGCAATGTGAAGAAAATACTTTTCTTCTTACATACCACATCCTCATTTGCTCCATGACCTTGTTGCACCGTTCTTTTTCGTTTGCCCTTCCTGTGTCTTTATGAATAAGAACAAGTTCCTGTAATTGTCTTAGGATTTCATTGCCATTTGGTACAACAAGCGCAACACCCAGCTCTCGTTTACCGTCAAACAATCTTGCCATCTGTCGCCACCTATGATCCGTATATATATAACATATATTGTATAGTTAGTATATATATATAAACACACATATATCACATCACACATGGTTAATTAACAATAGTTATATATTATAATTATATTATAGTTACTTAACTATATAGAATCTATTAGACTTGCTACTTGCTCACATTATACATATATATACCATTAATTAGTTTATGAACTCAAATGCCATTCTCAACGTGCTTGAACTTAAACACACATTTCGTAGATCGACTCTAGTTCGAGATTGACAATTTAAGCTCAACTCATAAATGAGCCGATCTCAACTTGTCTCAATTACATCTTGGCTCATCTCAATAGCTGGCTCTAGTTCGATATCAATTATTTAATTAAGCTAAACTCATATATAGTATATAACAACGGTAGGTGTTTTATACATCTCGACTCTACTTGGAGGCACTTTAGTTAAAATGATTGTTAAAACGGCTCCAACTAAAAACGGCTTAAAAACCTGGTTTTTTTAAGTGCCGGTGGGTTGTTTTGATTTTCATCTTTATCATATTCAATAATGTTATATTAGTTGAGACTTTGATAATTCGGTCATTGGACCACAAAAAAAAAAAAAAAAAAAAAATTTAAGTAAAAAAAAAAAAAAACTGTCATTTGTTTTTGGCATAACGATAGAATATATAGTACATTTATTAACGCCTTTTTCTATGTAGTGCTGGGCTGCAGTATTCTGAGTCTTTGACTAAGGTCACCTAATCCTTCACTAACTGATTGACGGTTTGACCGTTTGAGGAATTAATCGTATAGAAAGTTTTCAAGGGTATAGTATGATATTGTTGATTACTCTCATGTTTGAATCTTGAACAAAAGCAATAATTTTTTATTTTATTATTATTATTATTAATTTTTTTTTTTCTGATATTGGGGTGAGGGGAGGGTCCCCCGTTGCAAACTCCTTAATAAAGCTTTTGTTGTCCATCGGCCTAGAGTACTACTCTAGCGTACGTATGCCCCAAAAGACATGTCACCTGCACCATTTTTGCTGTTTGTTTCTTTTTCTTTTCTTTTTTTAAACTTGTTTCACATTTCTCCTTTGTTTGGTAAAAAGCTACGGTAAAACCGACTGTGAAAATCACTGCAGATCGAAGATATAAAGTTATCAACATGTTAAATATATGGATTCATTGGCTCATATGCATATGACTCATGACTCATAAACGATTAAACAAATGATCAGTTCGACCCTTGCAAGCAATGCCAACCTTTGCTCCGTTTCTACACAACATATATATGTTTATAGAAAATACATAAACTATTACGATCCACCTACTTCTGTCCAAAACTCTTATAGATTTAATAAAGGTGGCTAAATATACAAAACCAAAAAAAAGAAAGAAAGAAAGAAAAGAAAATGAAAAGTCTTCGGTCGAAGGTCATCTGTCAACAAGAACTTGTACGTGGTTGAGTTTGCATTAAGAAGGTGGTTGGGAGATTATGAGCACCCAGCAAGTGTAAATTATTCAAGTACGTACAATATTCTGATCCACTTTAATTCATTCCCTTAATTAATTTCCTTTTGGCATGCAAACAAGGAGATCAAATACTTGAAATAGAAAGTTCAAAATTAATTAATGTACTTGTAACTAGCTAGATAGATAAGATAGCCATCGATCAGTTCAAATTCAAAGTTATTATGTATAAATGGAGTAATGGCGGAACGCTATATTCTCAATTCGAGCTCTCGATTCACTGAGTTGATCAATATACTCCTTAAATCAGCCTTTCATTAAAAAATAAAAAATTCATGGACTAATATAATGGGCCAGAGAGCATATATATATATATATATATATATATATATATATATATATGTGGCTCCTATATAAAACAGAAAACCCGATAGATCGATCGATGGAAACATATGTATAAAAAAATAGACAAGTTGTTTTTGTGGCTTGCAAGTCATGTAACATATTTTCAAACAGATGGCAATTCGAAGTACGTACAACATTTTATAAGGGCAAGACGAAAAACTTGGATAAGATTCGTTATGAACAAACTATTACCGATGAATCAATTAATTAATTAATTTTGTAGACACCTAATGTAATGAAAGTGCAAACATGAGTTGTTGAACATTGAACAATACCCACCAACACCCAGAGATACAAGTCAAAGACCAACAATTTGGATAATCAACTACGTAACCCCCCTTTCTACCAATAATATATCTTATTAATTAATTAATTAATTAATATTCACATAACAGGCCAAATATTAGTTGAAATATTAATTAATCGATCTTTTTGACATGGGCTTCTCCTTAATTGGCAGGTACGTATGACACGTGTTACTGCAAGCCGAAATTTGTGTTCAGTGCTTAATTAGATTCTAGAATTATGCATACGTGGAACACAGCCTGTAATGCTACGTACTCGTATTAACATATGCATATCATGTGGTTAGTGTCAAACATACGAAAACCATTTTTGGGGTCTGTTTTTTTTTACTAAGATTCGCACGTATGCATGAGATCGAGCGGCCGATGATAAAGTATCCATTCGTTTAGGAAAGAAATTAAGACAAGCACACCTATTAATATGTTTTCCAAGCATTTTATTTTCTTTTCTTTTTTGTTACGGAAAATCCTTTTAAGGTAGGGCAATTTTGTATGCCAATGTATTCTTGAAAGACAAATTTCCGACCCATATAAGGTGCCCTCCCACGTTTAGTAGAGAAATAATTTTTTTTATATCTCTTATATATATATATCTTTTATAAATCAACTATTAGATCTGTAGGTCCAAAATATATATGTACATGTAACATGTCTATATTTAATAAGATGAATGATCGGTAATTAAAAAGAAACCAAATATATCTCGATGGTATCTCTAGCTCAATCCTTTCAGATTCAATTAAGCAATATTGTAGTGTGAACAAGAATGCATGAATGTCTACAATACATCAAAAAGTAATTAAGGAAGTTTGATTACAAGTGTACACTTTGTCAATAATGATGTGACGTACAGAATATTAAGAAAATTTGTCAAATTGTTAATTAACAGTGCCTGCCTACCCTAATTGCTTTACAAGTGTACTCATATATATATATATATATATATATATATATATATATATATATATATTCTGAGAGAAATTAATGGCTTATTCCTTAAGTGTTTTACAAGAAAACTAAATTGCCAGTTTGTTAATATCGAATGAAACATATGATTTTTTAAGAAATTAAAAGAGAGTAAATAGTAGTTATCTGAACGATAGCTCCTCTCTTGCTTAGCAGTATTGAAAATAATATTTGATAGTTAGCTAGGAATTAATCCACTTTTGGCTATTTTCATAATTTCGACTTCAAATCAAGCTCCCGAGGTGATGGTATATATAAATTCTTAATATATATATATATATATATATATATCAGTTTGTTAAAAAAAAAAAAATGTTGTAAAATGTTTTAGTGTATGTAGCAATATTGCTCATTTGGTAGATCGAGCGATATGTTGTCGGCTTAAGGTAGGTCTTGTTGAGATGACTCTTGAAAAATTTGTGGGGTTGATGTTGCCACCAAAAGCATATTCAAGGTAGGGACGGAAAAAGCTAGGGGTCGGATCGAGGAGGTCGTGGCTCCATAGTTTTAAAAGTTCCTCGTAAAATATTTATATATATTTATATAGATATATTTTGGGACTTAAAATTTAGGATTAATTTGTATTAAAATAAGGCTTGATCGATCATGCTTTGACCCTTAATGTATAAGAAATCTTGATTCTGAGACAATTTGATGGCTTTGTGTGATTGGCAGTTGAAAGAACAAGAAAAGATCGACGGTGAGTTGTTGTGAACATATATAGTCAGAGTCCTTTGAATAAACTCAACAAGATTTGGTGCATGGGTAGGTTTTATTCATCGCGAAATCAAACACCTAGCTTCAATTCAAAGGGCTTAGGTCCTCTAAATTAACAACCTGTTCATATTGTATGTGCATGCCAAGACTAATAGCAACTGCAACAATAAAGTTACGGTTGGTACGCAAAATGACTATTTCATTAGAAAAAATGTATAATTTTTATTATATGATCAATGGAAGAAGGTAAAATAAAATAACCTTGGTATTAAAGTATATGATAATTAAGGATTTAATATTTGAAATAGTTATTTCCTCAATTATGGACAATGCGAATGGCTATTCCAAGACTATTTCATTACACATTATTTAATTTTCACTAAAAGCCTTTCATTTTCTTAATGGAATAGCTTTTATTAAAAATAGAATAGTCTTGAAATAACCATTCTTATAGCCCATGAGAGAATAATTTTTTTTTTTTTTAAATTGAGGAATACCAAGGCTATTTCATTCCACTTTCTTATATTCCCAATAAAAAATATTATTATTTTATTATTTTTTTTTCTAATGAAATAGTCATTCTGTGCATCTAATGTACGTACTCTAAATTTTATTCAAAGGCAGCTTAGTAAAAATTGAGGCTTAATGCAAAAAGTTAAAATATGGCATTTTTAAATTTAAAATATTAATATAATAATTTTTTTACATTAAATCTTTAAAAAATTAATTTAAAAAACCAATTTTTCTAGCTTTTTGAGACGTAAAATTAAATTTTCCAATTTCCTACTTCAAGTTTTGTTATATATTATTTGTCAGATAATATAGCTAACCTATTTTATATTTTTCGTAAAATAAATGATTGTAAGTAGGCCGATTTGTAAAATCAAAACAATACACAATTGAAATTCGTAACAATAACCAACTAAAATCAACGTTGTCAATAGTAAGTATAACATATAAAATATCAAAGAAATAAGAATGCTACATCTAAAAAGAAAAATATTAGAAGTGATGAAAGAAAATAAGAGAAAAGGAAATATTATAAATTAAAAGAAAGTAGGTTATATATAAATATCATGTTACATTATTATTATTTTTTCACCGCAGTAACATGTCAAAGGACCTCATCTCATTTTATTTTTCTTGAGGTCTTTTTTGTTTTTTTGACAAATGAAATAAAAAAGAAAAAAGACCTGTTTTTTAAGGGCTTTTTACAAATTAAGGGCCAGTGACCCAATTGGCCGGAGCCGGCCCTATCTTATTGTGCATAATGGGGACACGTAAACGTGGTGATGACGAAATGGGTGATGGAATGGTTGAGTAAGAGTGCAATCTGGGTGAGTGGTAAAATAGGAAGGAGAATTTGTAGAATGCTTACATGTAGCTCTGCCCTTGGCTCACCAATATCTTTCCCTATCACCCATTTTGTGTAGCAGGACATGACCACCAGATTAACCCTTCGTTTTAGTTCTCATCTCCCTTTCACAACCCAATTCTGGGCCCCCCCCCTCTCTCGCCCTTTCCACACTATATTTGTGTTATGATCGAGCGTGCTCATATCAAATTCAATTTTGGCTCGGAAAGTTTTTCTTTTTCCTTTTTATCACACACACATATATATATATATATATATAAAGGTGGGTGTGGGGCTTTTGGGTCATTATAGCTTAGAGTACTTGTTGTAATAGTGGTGCTAGTGATATCAGATATGGGGAGGCAACCATGCTGTGACAAGCTTGGGGTAAAGAAAGGGCCATGGACGGCTGAGGAGGACAAGAAACTCATCAACTTCATTCTTACCAATGGTCAGTGCTGTTGGCGTGCCGTTCCTAAGCTCGCCGGCCTCCGACGTTGCGGCAAGAGTTGCCGCCTTCGCTGGACAAACTATCTTCGCCCAGACCTTAAGAGAGGCCTCCTCAGTGAAGCTGAAGAACAATTGGTTATTGATCTTCATGCGCGTCTTGGCAATAGGTGGCCGGTCGATCACTATATAATTTCATTTCATTCTGCATTATCTTGTGTTCCCAGCATTTTTAATTCATTATGAGCTTATATCATTTTATTTATGGTGTTTGGTGTACATGTTCTCTTGCCTCGATTATACGTTAAAATATTAAACTCTTAGTGGTCAAGTACAAGTTATTTACAACTTTCTTGTCTTCATGATCAATTATAAAGTTGAAAAAGATAATAATGTCTTTTTTTTTTTCTTCTTAATTTATTTATTTTTTTTCCTGGGCTTTGAAATAATGTACTTATGGACAGATGTTCATCTTACAGTCCCCCAGATCGGTAGATGTCATGTCATGGGTTTACAGTCTATTATTGGTTGTTCATGATGCATTCGTTATCTGAGATATTAAAGCAATTTGTTTGGTTGATATGAGATTCAAGAGCTAAAACAAGAAATATATGTTGCATGTTATCATTTTTTGATTGATCATTACTTTAATTATATATGCTTAATTATCTATCTGTTTTACTATATTTCGTTCTTAGGTGGTCCAAGATTGCAGCCAGATTGCCGGGAAGAACTGATAATGAGATTAAGAATCACTGGAACACCCATATAAAAAAAAAGCTGCTTAAGATGGGAATTGATCCTGTGACTCATGAACCGCTTCACCAACAACTTTTGTCCGAGGAAAAAGCTCCATCGAATGTTAGTCAGTCGCAAGAATCTGACAGCGGCCGCCAATGCGTTGCTGAAAATGATAGCACCATGAACTCAGAGGCCAACTCGAGCGACGACTCCCTCTTGTTAGAAGACATTAATGTTTGCAAAAATGAATCTTTAGTGAACAGCTTGTGGCTAGACGACGAAGCCCCCCTAGTGGATGCATCATGGGAGCCATCGCTGGAGGAGAACGACTGTGCATGGTTACTGCAGGATTGTCAGGATTTCGGTATTCAAGATTTTGGTTTAGACTGTTTCAGTGATATAGAATTTAACGTGTTAAACACATTAGACATGGGAGAAAAGCATTAACACGCGTACATACGTATAGTGCCATACTGGAGTGCGTACTATACTGATCGATGATCATCGCCAAGAAGATCGATCGAGGAAGAATATTGTTGTTAATTTGTAGCTTCAAATTAATGTGCACATGTAAATGTCTAGTGCTAATTGGTGTTCATGAACTTTTTCTATTTTATATATATATACATATATATGTTCCAGAATATTCTTGGAAGGTGGAAGGTGACCCTTGCCCTCTTATGAGGCCGTCCCTCACCAACCAAACCAAAAATACTACTACAAAAGCAAATCATCAAAATTTGATAATTATTTAGTTCCTTAATTAATGTTGTACTGTTATGTCCAACGTAGGGATCGGATCCACACAGTGGGCACTGTCCAACTGTTAGTGGGCTATGTCGATCGATATATATGATTCCTTTTCTATGTACTGTTTCTATGTTTATAATAAGGGCAGATCGAAGGCAGTCATTTTCTTCTGTTTATAACTTGATTCTACTCTTTAGATATATCATCTTTGATTCATCACTGCCTTACTCCCCTCTTTCTTCTCGGAAGGCAAAGGAAAAATTTACAGAACTGCAAATTTTTGCGTATCATGTGACATATTATGTATCAGCTACAGCGTTTTGATCCTACAAGATTTCCTCCAGCTTTGTAGTGGAAAAATTCACCTCTCGAGTCTTTTTCTTGTTCTTGAAAAATATAAAGCTCGTTTGGGTGTGCGGTTTTTTTATATTTTGTATTCTACTATTTTTGTTATATTTAAAAATGTGAATACCGAAAAAAATTTTATTTTTTAAAATTATGTTTAGAGAACTTGAGTAGAAGTTGAATTTAAAAAAATCTCCACCCAAACATGTTTTCCAAAAATAATAAAATATAATAAAAATAAAGAAATTGCCCAAATGATCGATCAACTCTTATATGTACAAGTGCTCTTAAGAAACATGAGTCTCAATCAAGATCCTTTAATTCATTTCAAGTGCAATAAAAATGAGTCATTTTATTTTTTAAGATTTTATTTTGTTGCTACAAAGGGTTTACATTGTGCATACTATTTAAAATTGTCAAATTACTTGACAAACATTAATTAACCATGTAGTAATATATAATACACCATTTTAAATCTATAAAATTTAATTTTAACAGTAAAATGGATCCTTGAAATGAAAAGAATCCGATGTATAAAATTATAAATATGAGTAACACATGTTCACACTTCACAGCATCAATTTAATTGCGCTGTGTATTTACAGTCACACCCAAACTAATGATTTGAACATTTCAAAAAAAAAAAAAAAAAAAAAAAAAAAACTAATGATTTGAAGCATAATGCTAGTTTATGTTTGGTAGTGGCCACCAGCCTGTAATGTTACCCCATTTAGGGAACCCGCGGGATAATTGCTTTTGGGCTCATTATTTTATTTAAAAAGTTAAAATTCATTAGGCCAAGTACAGAATCCCTACTAGTACCCTTTTTCAATATATATATATATATATATATATATATATATATATATATATATATATATATATATTATAAACTTAATTTTTCTTTACTTTTATAATTAAATATTCAAACTCTAAAGGATGTCAATTTAAGATATTTATTTTTTACTTTTTTTTTTCTTAATTTTAACAATATGTTAGAATTTTTCGTTAAATCCTTTCAAAATTTTCAAAAATACTATTTTTTTTTTTAAATTTATAGAATTTAAGTATTGGTCAGAATTGAAGGGAACTTGTAAACATATCCATGCCAGGATTTTTATTTTTATTTTTTAAAAAATGAAGAATATTTTTTTTTTTTTAAAAAGCATAGGGGTATTTTGGAAATTTTGATAGGATTAAACGAAAAATTATAACGGATAATTGAAATTAAAAAAAAAAAAATTGAAAGATGAATACCTTAAATTAACACTTTCTAAAATTCGAGTACTTAATTACAAAAGTGGTGAAGAATCAAGAGTTATAAAGGAAAGTTTTCTCTATATGTTTATATTGCGTTTTTGACGTAGATGACACTACCCAATAAGAAAACTCACCAATATCTATATTTGCAGATAGTCCAGGAGATCGACTTGGGTAAGCCATTCCTCTCTTGTTTTGGTCATTTTATTGACAGTATTAATTAAGCATGAGATGTTTTATTTTCGTTCTATTAAGGTTGTTCATGCACCAAGGGTGTTAAATTCAGTTGTCCACGTTCTAGCAAAGGAGGCATCTCTCCATTGTCTAGATCGTGTGTGGTTGGAGGCTAAGAAACCCCTTCTAGTATCCTTGATGTTATACTTAGGGAACAAGTGTGTCCGTAGATCCTTTTGGAGATCAACTTTTTCTCGATTCCTTGATGAATGAAGCATAAGCATGCTGAAATTTGTTAAAAAAAACAAAAACAAAAAGAACTTGTTTCTTGCTTTGACGCTTGAAGTAGATATATGTTGTGCAAATATCTACCTAAATAAATAGAATATTTATACGTTTTACTCGCAAGTCCACAAAATCAAAACGATAGTATAGTAGGCAAATACGAGATCATTCCCACGAGGATTGGTAAATTATACTTAAAAGATTTCCTAAATAATTAAGATGAGTAAAAAGAAATAAAAGTATTAATAAGATCTAATAAAAGAAAAGAGACAAAAATATTGAAGAAATATAATAAGAGATAAGGTAGGGCTTTAATATCCACCGCTAATCATACTCAAATAAGATTCACAATGCCAATACTACCATCATAACTTGATACTTAATTCTTACCAGCCACAAGGGAATGATATCTTCTCCTAAAGCTGTTGATTTCCCTAAGCAACGAGTTAGGCATGGTATCTACTCTAACTCTTTTTTTCATTGAAGGATTTAGCATGGTATCTACTAAGTTGTTCTTCAAGAAAGCGTAAATTTATGGAAATTGGTAAACACACTCACATTGGAACATGGTATTTATTCCAGTTGTCTTTATGTTGATTAATCCAAGAACCTGTGATGGGCTTCTTTTGTTACTTTATTATGCCCAGGACTCGGTCATCCAAATTAACAAATTCATACCACATGTATATGATGATCAAGCATAAACATGAGAGAAATTCAATAAAATAGGAAATAATCAAGTTAAGCATCAATAAATGAATTGTAGCAAAGACGCCAATTGAAAACCTTAACGAGACATAATTAGGGTTTCAATCGAGCCCTAACTAAAGTATTAGTTACACATAAATTGGATGGAAATCATCCTCATAAGAAAATAATAAAGGAAAAGAAAGAAAATAAAAACTAGAAAAAAAAACCTCATTCTTGATGTAGCCTTTGATTCTTCTTCAAAGCTTGTGTGCGTTTTTCTTCAAAGGCTAGAGGCCTATTTATAGGGATTAGAGAAGCTCTAGATGCTCTAAAAATCCTAGAACAATTACAAATAGGACTTCTAGTCCAAATAGAATAATTACAAGTATTTTTCTTTTCTGAAATTTCCATCCAAGTAAGAAAAGGATTCTAAAATCCGTACAGATTTGCGATCTTTTATTGCGGGACGATTTTTGCATGGTAACCGTCCGAATTAGGAAAAACATATTTCTGACATATTTGTTTAATTTTATCTTAGCTTTCCAACGCTACCAATTTCGTTGCAACCCGATACTTGAGCCGAAAGTTATGATTAAATTACTGAGACATGCTCATTCTGGATTCTTTCTAAGAATAACGATTTTTTTTGCCGACTTCTCTTTCCTTAATTTCAAAATTGATTTGGAGTTTGAATCTATCCAAAAGTGAGATATACAACTTCATTATAATCTTGGAATTTGATGGATTTTCTTCCAAAACCTATAAATTACAAGAAAACATAAAAACAACACAAAATATCAAACTATAACAAAACTAAGAGCTTAACATATGTAAATTAAGGGGTTTGAATGTGTAACATTCAACACTTATTACACCCCCAAACTTACATATTGCTAGTCCCTTAGCAATACAAAATTGAAAATAAAAGGAAAACTAAAATAATAACTACTCTACCTCCTCTGTCGCGGGAAACACGATTGCATTTAGCGTATGCAATAAGCCTTTTAAACCCTAGGACTCCCTAGTGGACGAGTGAAGTCTCGTGAGGGTTTGCCATGAATGATACCCACAAACATTATGTAAAAGTTCATATTTATTCCAAAGAGTTAAGTGTCACCAAAATTATGATTCTCATTCATTAGCAAGCTTAGAAAGATAAACTCCATCTTTAATATAAAATAGAATTCCTGTTGATACAGTTTCCGGCATGGTAACGTGGCCTGATGATGATTCGCTTGAAGATTCGCTTTGTTCTTTATGATCTGCAAAATAATAAACATTGCGTCGGGGGGTGCCGACGATCCCCCTCCGATGCCAAAGTCAGAAGATTGTTTGGATATGAGCGAAGTAATTTTTAGAAGCATAGAATAGCATGTACCTTAATATTAGAAGAGATTCTGGTATTTATAGAGATTGAGGAGCAGTTTAGGATTGTTCCCGGTTTGTGCAAGGATCGGCAGTTGAGGAAGACGTGGCCTCGGGCGCACGGACACTTTGGGTTCCATGATCGCGTATCTCGGGCGCACGATCCCTTATGGGTGACATGTTTTTTGGAGAGACTTCGGGCGCACGATCTAGTTATGTATAGTGTGTCGTGTCCCTTAAATCCCGGGTAATCCCGAGATATTCACGGACTCGGGTGTTATGAGGTACCCGGGTCGGGTGGTCGGACTCGGGTGGTCGGGTCGGGTGAACCGGTTAGGCCCAACTGATTTGGATGGGCTTTGGTAAACTAATATTTTCCCTAACAGTTACCCCCCAATTCTTTTATGCAAATTTTGTGCGTAAGGGAATTTAGGAATAATCAAGCGGCCTTAACTTATCACGGATTCGGAAGTTGAGTCGGGTGCATGTTACCGGGGAGGTTTTGATTTTTCAGTCGTTGCTTCACCCGAAGAGTGTCAGTCCAGAGGCCTTTGGAAGTCATCTTTGGAAAAATCCCGCACTTTTTCAAATTCTAAATTTCAAATTTGCTCACCTTCAAAATCTCGGGTTTCGGGATCGGCTGACGTATGCAATAAGGTGCATTTAATGCGATTCGACGTCGGTTCAGCTTTTGAGTCCCGGGTGTGCGAATCAGTGGTAACATTAGATCGAGTTTTGAATGACTTAACTGCGGTTAATGGAGATAAAGCCCAGCTGCCGCTGAGCTTGATGCCTCTCAAACTGAGGAAGGAAGCTGTTCAGTTTTCTGAGCTACCCCAACCGGGGAGGATAACTACCAAGTAGGAAGAATCTCAGTCCCGTGAATACAAGTGACAATATTGGGATAGAGATCCCTGTATATCTTGCCCATGTCTACTTTTGGGACCAACTAGATGCCGGATCTGCGTATGCTCTTCTTGTATTTCCTGGAGCGGAGCTTCCTGAGATGAAGTATGTTCCTGACCTAGGGGTCGGGATACTCATAAGATTCTGATGACCGGTCGGGTTCTCTAGTTTCATTCGACCCAATTGAGCTTCTGGTTCGGCCACAGGCCTGCACAATCTCGGGTGCATGCCGACAACAGGTGACTTGATGGGTGTTGACTGAACTGATTGATTCCCAGAAAGACAAAGAGCATCTTTTACGGAGCTTAATGTATCTCAGGCTTGGAAGATAGTGTTGGCTGCATAATTGTATGCCGCTAAGGCTGAGAAGGAACAAACTGTGACCGGGAAACAAGCTATAATCAAGCTGCAATAGAGTGCTGAAGGAGGATGTCCAGGCTGGGGATCAAGAATTGAGTGTTCCGGATTGATTGAGAGACTTGGGATCGGGAGCTCGAGGCTAGCTGAAAACAACGAGAAGAATTGCAAGGCCGGCATTTGATTGAGTTGTCTGAGTTATTCTTGAGGATGTTCATTATTTGATTTGACCGAGTTTGTAATACCCCATATTTTAATATATTGAATAAAATATATTAAAATATGATTTAAGACCTAGTAATATGATAAAAGAATATATATGAATATTTATGAAAATAAATATTCATTTAGAAGCATTTATAGTTTTAATTTGATAAAAACTCAAACGGACCTTAAACTTTGGAATAACAGAAATAGGGTCAAACAAACTCTGTTTTGGTCAATTCAAAAGCCAGAACGCTCGTCTCGAAGTCCTCTAACTACTAGCCGAATTTCATAATTTTTGGACTCCGTTTAATACCCGAAAACATCTGCGAAATATTATACCTCTGAATTGGACGAAAATTCAATTATGTAATTTGTGGGCTCATTTTACTTATCCATAAAACCAGCCCATGAACCCAGCACCCAGCCGCCCAGTACACGTCGATGATCTAGTTCACATGCACTTTCAATTAGAAGTTTATCAAGTTAGAAATGAACTAAGTAGTTCGTTAGGGATGATGAATATTAGCATATAATGATTATCTTATCCCTTTGCTGCGATGACTCATCGACTAGGTGAGATGAATTAACCCCCAGCCGTAGATCAGTTTAGCCCACATGTGTTAAAAAGGTGAAAACAATTATTCCTTGGGGATTAAAAGAGTCACGGTGCAGCCCCCTTTCCCAGTTAGTTCATTCTCTTCCTTTTCTTGGTTTTGTCTTATATGCCAAAACAAATATCTTACATCAAACTTGTTCCCCAAGTTCAATTTACGGCCCTTGAATTAAATCAAGGTGGAGCAATCTTCACCGTTCAAAATTGTATAAAAGGTGCAGCCCCTCTCCCTTCATCCACGCTCATCTCCTTCTCCTCGTTTTCCATCTCCGTTTTTCATCCTTTCTCTGCAAACTCTCTCCTTCCTTCTTCTTTCTTCTCTGTTCTCCTCCTGTCCCGTTCTTCCCTTTACTCTCTCTTGCCGAGAGATACAGGGAGACTGAACGAGAGAGTGAGAGACCGTGAGATGGAGAGAAGAAGCTGAGCAGGAGACCCAGAAAAACCGGGTCTCTCTCTCTCTCTAGTTTTCATTTCTTTTTCTTTATTACAATAACTTGTACAGCAGCAAGAAAGGACGTTCAGAAGACAGAAGGTAGTCTCTCTCTCTGACTCTCTCTCTCCCTTTCTCTTCACTGTCTTTCTCGGGTTTCACCTGCAGTAAAAGAAAATTAATAAGATAAAGAAGAAGAGGAAAGTCTTGAGTCAACTTTGATAAAGATAATGGAAAAGAAAAGAAAGAAAAAGAAAAAGAAAAAGGAGACTCTAGGACCCACCTCACTTTCTCTCTCGTAAGTCATCTTTCTCTTGTTTTATTACTCACTTTTCTAAAAACAAAGAACAAGTTCTTCTCTCCTTGGGCAATTCAGTGGATACGCAAAAAGAATAGGCAAAAAGCAAAGAAATAAAATAAAGAGAATGAACTCTCTTTTGCCTCTGACTCGGCCAATTCTATCGTGGATATTAATTAATAAATGCCGTAATAATGTCCGCATAAAATATGTGGTAATATAATTAACCTATTTTATGCCGTTATAATATCTAAGCGACATTAGAAATTAGGATTAGTGATTTGTAAGTCGAAAGTGATAAAATGTTCAAATAGGTTCTTAGTATTTTATACTAATATATTATCAAATGTATATAACTGTGCAGTTTTTATTCCGTGGATCTCTCTTTGTAGAAGAGAAATGTAAGTATCTCTATACTTACTGAGGACGAAGCTGGTGGATTTTTCCATAATATTGTGTTTACTGCTTTATTTAATTTGTTTGTGCATATGAATTTGCATGTTTTATATTTTAATTAAACTGTTTAATAACAAAGCTGGTATGTAACCGTAGGTTTACAGGCCAGTGGGACCTTAGGTTCCCGCAAAGATAATAATGGAATGCTGTAACCGTAGGTTTACAGGCCAGCTGGGACCTTAGGTTCCTAGCCCAAGATTAATTAAGCTTTAAGTGAGGAGACCGTAGGTTCTCGGGACCGTAGGTTCCCACAACTCGCTAATACGGACCGTAGGTTCCATCATGAGAGGAGTGCAAAAGATGATAATTAAACTTTGCATATAAAACTGTCACATTAATTACTGCTTTATAATTATGTATATATTCAATTTATGACTGTGATTAGTTACCACGGATCATGTATTGCATATACGCGTGACTATAAAGTCATATCTGCATTATGTGAGATTTATTAAATAAATCAGCATTCATTATATTATGGGAAACAGTGGACTCACTTTAATGTTTTGTGTTTTTTTTGTTTCTATATGTATATATATTGGTGCAGGTTTATAGACAAAGATTAGAGCTCAAGAGGTCTTAAAGCTAAGGATACATAGTTTGTATTTTGTTTGTAGTCTTCTGTGTTTATAACATTTTATGTTGACAAGATTGCTAATGAGTTCCATGTATTCCTTTGTGTCACTATTGACACATATTTCCATGTATTTGTTTTAAGTATTTTTAATGGATGTCTAGAAGTGTTTTAGTTAGAAGCTCTGATGTGTTATTTAATCCAAGCCTGTTGGATAAATTATATCTTTCGCTACCAATTTATAACTCTAATGTTTTAGTAATGTCACGTGGAAATCGAGAAATTTTCACTTACGTCTTTTTGAAAAAGGCGGGGCGTTACAGAGTTACTTTCCAATCCTGAGAAGGTGGCTCGTGCATGTGGCCGGCCTTTCAAACCGGTTGTATGTGAATTATTACCGAAGGGGATAATCGGAGTGACTTGGTTGTATTTCAAATCGAGGGAGACAACACTTTGAGTTGATCTGGTTTGAGTTGAACTGGGTCACCCCCCGTGCTACTGAGGGACATGACCGGGTGTGTGTTCCGAGCAGGTTGTGTTTCAAACCGAGGGAGACACCACTTTGAGTTGATCTGGTTTGAGTTGAACCGGGTCACCCCCCGTGCTACCGAGGGACATGACCGGGTGTGTTGTAGGGGTTAACTCCCCGTAAGGTTTGTTGTAGGGGTTGCCTCCCCGTATGGTATGTGCCGGAGTTGGACCCCTGAAATTTGTTAGAACAGATGTATATATATTGAATAATGATTAGTTTGCATTCCTGAGTTGATAGACTGACTTCCAAATATCTGTGGTTGTTGGCGTTGCAACACAGAAATAGCACTTTGAAAGCACAATTGTTGTTGATTTGATCTGAGTTGAACCGGGTCACCCTCCGTGCTACCGAGGGACATGATCGGATGTGTGTTCCGCGCCGGTTGTGTTTCAAACCGAGGGAGACAACACTTTGAGTTGATTTGGTCTGGTCTGGTCTGGTCTGGATTGAACCGAGTCACCCTTCAATAACTTAGACAAATTTGGTGATTTGTCTGTGTTATTATTAAGGTATGACCGATGCGTGCTCCGGGTCGGTTGTGTTTCAAACCGAGGGGAGCAACGCTTTGAGTTGATCTGGTCTGGTTTGATCTGGTATGAGGCTTACGGCAGCTCTGGGCTTATGGTGGCCCGAGGCTTACGGCAGCTCGGCTTCGTGCTCGGACGTACCGAGGCTTTTGCTTGGGATTGCTGGGTCTGCTGGAGGCCATGATGAGGCTCTGCTCGGGATTGTCAAGGCTTTTGCTTGGGATTGCCAAGGCTTATGTGTGCTCGATGCATGCCGAGGCCTTTGCTTGGGGGCTCGAGTCATGCTGAGTCTACTCGAGGCATGACGAGACTTTTTTCTTTTTCTCCTCTTGAGCTTTTCAGTGGATCCCTGTATTAACACGGCACAAGGAGACGAATAGATCAAAATCATGAGTTTTAAAGAGATACTTTGAGTGACCATCGATTCTTGTGAGGCTTCTATTTGTCACCGAGAGAGGCGGCGTTAAAAAGCTCCTTTTCGTGTTGCACAAGTTGAGGGTAACGTGGATTTTTTTTTTTTTTTGGAATTTTCTGATAAAAACTTTTGGCTTGAAATATTATCCTCGCCTGTGTCTAAGCGGCACATATGTATGCATATATGTAGCAGAGTTAGTAGCAGAGTTTAGCAACTAATAATTTATTAATGCAAAGTATGCAAAATAGCATTGAGATTCAATCATGCGACTTGATATAGTCTTCTGTTTCACTTTTCTATTTCACAGGGTAGGCACCCCCCAACTTTTATACTTGGCTGATTTTTAGCTAAGTTTGAAAGTTTAGGATATTTGTTGTGTACTACCGGAGGAAAAGTTTGTGGGTACCCCCACTTTTTAGACTTGATGTGTAATCATTTTTGTGGTGGGAAGCTAATTTTAAATTTCTCTGATCAATGCATGAGATATATATTTGACTGTCTAAAAAATTATAAGTAGGCTAGCATAAACAAAAATGCAAAGAGCGAACTTATCTCAATATTTTGATGAGATTGTGCACTTGGGCTCCTCGGAAGAGACCCTCGAAATGAGTCCTTGGATTGGACCCTCAGCCAGGGATGATCCTTTGCTCGGAATGGATCATCGGCTCGGGATGATCGATGGCTCGGATGACATCCTAGACTCGGATGAAATCCTTGGCTCGGATGCATCCTCGGACCGGGATGATCCGCGGTTTGGATGGGATCCTCGAAATGAGTCCTCGGATTGGACCCTCAGCTCGGGATGATCCGCGGCTCGAATGACATCCTAGACTCGGATGGAGTATTCTGCTCGGATGCACCCTCGGACCGGGATGATCCGCGGCTCGGATGGTTACCTTAGCTCGGATTGCACTTTTGACTTCGAAATGCATCCTTTGCTCGGATGGTTTCCGTAACTCGGCTGGGATCCTCGATTCGGATGGGATCCTCGACTCATCGGCTCGGGATGATCAATGGCTCGGCTTGGATGCACCCTCGGACCGAGATGATCGATGGCTTGGATGACATCCTAGACTCGGATGGAATCCTTGGCTCGGAATGGATCATCGGCTCGGGATGATCAATGGCTCGGATGACATCCTCGACTCGGATGGATTCCTTGGCTCGGAATGGATCATCGGCTCGGGATGATCGATGTCTTGGATGACATCCTAGATTCGGATGGAATCCTTGGCTCGGATGCACCCTCGGACCGGGATGATCGGTGGCTTGGATGATGCACCCTCGGACCGAGATGATCGATGGCTTGGATGACATCCTAGACTCGGATAGAGTCTTCGGCTCGGATGCACCCTCGGACCGGGATGATCCGCGGCTTGGATGACATCCTCGACTCGGACCGAGTCTTCGGCTCGGATGCACCCTCAGACCGGGATGATCTGCAGCTCGGGATGGATCATCGACTCGGATGGACGATGGCTCAGATGACATCCTCGACTCGGATAGAGTCTTCGGCTTGGATGCACCCTCGGACCGGGATGATCGATGGCTCAGATGGATTCCTTGGCTCGGGATGATCGATGGCTCGGATGACATCCTCGAATCGGATAGATTCTTTGGCTCGGATGCACCCTCAGACTGGTGACTCGGCAGGCAAGAGAGCCAAGGCTGCGACGAGCTTGGTTTCCCATCGACAGTTTCCTTTGTGAATCAGGTCGGTGGTCTGTTCTTCGGTCGCCGGGGAGTACAGGATGTGGGTAACCCGGCTCCAAGGGGGGAGTTGTCGACCTGTCGGGCCGTTGGACTCAATCCTAGCTGGGCTTGAGATGGGTTGAGCTCATTCGTGTTACGGAACCTTACCCGAGACCGCACTGTTTAACCCGGCTTCTCCTTCTCTTTTTGTTTCGTTTTTCTTTTGTAAATGAGGTACTTGAATAGTATATGCCTTCCCCGCATAATAACAGGTTGATATCTAAAAGAGACATGCGAAAGTCCAATTTTGAGCTATAACATGATGATGCAGCAACTGTGCGACTTCTTCGGCGCGCCTTTTTTTTTTTTTTTAATTGGGTCGACCCGCTGAAATGGTTCGAACCGGCCTGGGCTTTTGCTGCAAAAGGGACCGACCACTCAGCCCCGAGTCTCGGTTTCAGCTGCAAAAGGGACCGACCACTCAGCCCCGAGTCTCGGTTTCAGCTGCAAAAAGGACTGAACCCTCAGCCTCGAGTCTCGGTTTTAGCTACCGGACGTCAGAGTGGCCACCGTGGTGGACGGATTCACCTTTGATTTTGGTCTGGGCCGCAGATCCAGGATCAAACCCAACGTTCTACGGAGTTCCAGCCATGGCTGAACTGAAGGCCGGCCGAGGAGATGACGTTTCAGGCGACATGCCCAGAGCTCTGTGTTGTTTGTCTTGTTTGGGAGCGGTGGCACCCTCTCTTATGATCAGATTAATTAACCGGCTGTGCTTATCAGGGTCCTTTCAGAACTCTCAGCCAAGCTTTGAGAACCGGAAGAACAACATCATCCTTCGAGGCCCCAACGTCTCACCGGGCGAAACCCGAAGAGCCGGGGGTTTGTGCTTCGACATATCATGGATTGCAATTGGGATTAGGCTTTGCCCAGGCCTCAGGTTCACGGCGGAAACCCTTAGCCATTCCGAGTCCAGATTTGTGCTTGAAATCGCAGTGATAAGAGCAGCACTGTCTCCAATAAGTTGGATGCCCTTCTAGGTTATGTGGGCTTCAGCAAGTTGAGGATTTCATTCTCCAGAACAGAGAAGTAGATTTGAAATAATGACAACTAATGAGAAATACAAAACTTATCTTGTATGCCCAGATACGATCACCAATTTGGTGTTTGTGAATACAGAATCACATATCCGTAACTGCACATCTGCATATTTGGGGAAGGCCTGTATCGCCTTGGTGTGGCCAGCAGAATATGGACGATCTAAGAGTCGAAAAAGAAGACCCATCAGCCAGAATTAGCCGTAATTCTCAGAGATGAAAACTGTCATTCCATAGGGGTAGTCACCATTGCGGATTTCTTTTTTTTGCAAGGAACGATTTTGTCGTTCCACAGACGGCACCAAACTGTTGATACAGTTTCCGGCATGGTAATGTGGCCTGATGATGATTCGCTTGAAGATTCACTTTGTTCTTTATGATCTGCAAAATAATAAACACTGCGTCGGGGGGTGCCGATGATCCCCCTCCGATGCCAAAGTCAGAAGATTGTTTGGATATGAGCGAAGTAATTTTTAGAAGCATAGAATAGCATGTACCTTAATATTAGAAGAGATTCTGGTATTTATAGGGATTGAGGAGCAGTTTAGGATTGTTCCCGGTTTGTGTAGGGATCGGCAGTTGAGGAAGACGTGGCCTCGGGCGCACGGACACTTCGGGTTCCACAACCGCGTATCTCGGGCGACGATCCCTTATGGGTGACATGCTTTTTGGAGAGACTTCGGGCGCACGATCTAGTTATGTATAGTGTGTCGTGTCCCTTAAATCCCGGGTAATCCTGAGGTATTTGCGGACTCGGGTGTTACGAGGTACCCGGGTTGGGTGGTCGGAGTCGGGTGGTCGGAGTCGGGTGGTCGGGTCGGGTGAACCGGTTAGGCCCAAATGATTTGGATGGGCTTTGGTAAACTAATATTTTCCCTAACAATTCCAAAGTCTAACCACTTACAAACGACAAACTGAGGCATCACAAGTTCAATTCAGTGTAAGGTGAACTAACACATAATCATGAGGCTTCAAATTAATTCCAATGTGCAATGACTCAATATCTCAAAATTCACTGGAATCCCCATCAAATTGAATGACCAAGGCATAATAGCAAGAGCTTTATTCTTTTTTTTTTTGGTCAGACTGTGCAATGCTTAGTTCTCTTAAGCTTTCTAATTGACCCATGTAACGAGTGTTATACTAATGCTCCCAAACTAGATGGCTTTAAGGTACTAGGTGTGGAAACACCTCTAAGAGCTTACTAACTCGAGTCAAAAAGGCTACAGAACTAAACTAGTCATGACTTTAACCAATCCAAATTTCTCACTTTTTGACGTGAACATTCAATGCTTAATGAAGCAAGAAGTCTAGTTACTCAGTGAAATCTTCAAAAATGGTTTTTTTTTTTTTTTTTTTTTTTTTTTTTTTTTTTAATTTTTTTTTTATTATATATATGCCAAGGTATCCATCCAACAAGTCACCCAGCTTCACCCAAGACATTGAAAAATACACAATCAGGTTCATTTATATGCTAATGTGCTTGAGACAAATGAATCCTTAGATGCTAAAAGTAAGTAGTAGGACTTAGAATAAATTTTAAATGATCATGTGTTCAACATTCTAAGCTCACCAATGAAATTCAAATCACAATTTTTAGATCAATGTGTAGATAGAATGGAAAGATCATACCCGGGAGATGAGAAAATTGGTTGGACTAGGTATGGCTCGTAGCATACCCCCAAACTTGAATGCATACACACTTTTCCTGAAAAACAAAACTATGAAAGGGAAAAAAAAAAATTGTGACAAGATGGGTTGCCTCCCATGAGCGCTAAGTTTAATGTCTTCAGCCAGACAAAGGAAAACCAAAACAAAAATCAAAACAAACAAAAAGTATAAAGGATATGGTAGTGTCAGCGCAGGATGTGGCCTCATTACCACAGATCGGGGTAGATGCGCTTGAGCCTAGTCTGAATTTCGCTCGAGAGCAGGATAGGCAGTGTTCTGAACTGGATGTAATTCTAGATCTTCGTCTTGAGGCCGAAAGTCGATCTCAATGTAAGGTTTCACTCTATGCCCATTCACCATGAAAGTGTGATTTTTTTCTTTGTTATGAACTTCTAGTGCTCCATGAGAGAAAACCTTAGTTATAGTGTAAGGACCATACCATCGAGATTTAAGCTTACCTAGAAAAAGTCGTAATCTGGAATTGTATAGCAATACCTTTTGGCCTACATGAAACTCTTTTCTGACAAGTTGCTTGTCATGATATGCCTTAGTCCGTTCCTTGTAGATCTTCGCATTTTCATAGGCATCATGTCTCAATTCTTCAAGCTCAACCAGCTGCAATTTTCGCTTTTCACCTACTTGCTTCATATTGAAATTGAGTTGCTTTATGGCCCAATATGATCGATGCTCTAGCTCCACAGGTAAATGGCAGGCCTTTCCGAAGACTAACCGATATGGTGACATACCAATTGGGGTCTTGTAAGCAGTCCGATAAGCCCATAGTGCATCATTTAAGCGCAAAGACTAATCCTTTCTGCTAGTGTTCACCGTCTTCTCCAGGATGCTCTTGATTTCTCCATTGCTGATCTCCACCTGTCCACTAGTTTGGGGATGATATGGAGTACTTACCTTATGTGTGATCCCGTACTTCTTTAGCAAAGAAGCAAAAGGGTGATTGTTAAAATGGCTTCCTCCATCACTGATGATCGCTCTTGGTGTCCCAAATCGAGTGAAAATATATTCCTGCAAGAACTTCACAGCAACTCGATGATCATTAGTTTTAGAGGGGACAACCTCGACCCATTTGGACACATAATCAACCCCCACTAGAATATATAAAAATCCAAATGAGTTAGGGAAAGGGCCCATGAAATCAATACCCCATACGTCAAAGAGTTCGACCTCTTGAATATTCTGTAATGGCATTTGATTTCGATAAGAGATGTTCCCTGTCTTTTGGCATTTGTCACAAGCACTGCAAAACCCAAAAGCATCTTTAAATATAGTAGGCGAAAAGAAACCTGCTTGTAATACCTTAAGTGCTGTCTTCTTTGCTCTGAAGTGTCCTCCACAAGCAAGCTGATGGCAATGCTATAAAATGCTGGTATGCTCTTCCTCGGGTACACATCTCCGGATGATTTGATTAGGGCAGAATTTGAATAGATAAGGTTCATCCCAATGGTATTGTCTAGATATAGATATTAATCTCTTCCTTTCTTGATTGGGCATACTTGGGGGAAAAACCTTCGTAGTGATATAGTTCACAATGTCTGCATACCAAGGAGGGTGGACATTGATGGCAAATAATTGCTTGTCCTGAAATTTTTCGCCTAAGGGGAGCTCACTCCTTTCTTCTTCATGAAGCAACCTGGACAAATGATCTGCAACCACATTTTCACTACCTTTTTTATCCCTTATTTCTAGATCAAATTCTTGCAGTAGTAAGACCCATCGAATCAACCTAGGTTTTGCATCCTTCTTTGCAAACAAGTATCTGAGAGCAGCATGATTAGTGAAGATGATGACTTTAGATCCAATTAGATATGATCTAAACTTTTCCAATGCAAAGATGACTGCTAAGTGCTAACAACTCTTTTTCAGTGGTGGAATAATTTAGCTGAGCATCATTTAAGGTTCTAGAAGCATAATAAATAGCATGAGGTACCTTATCAACTCGCTGGCCCAAAACAGCTCCCAAGGCAAAATCGCTGGCATCACACATAAGTTCGAACGGTAGGTTCCAATCTGGTGGCATCATGATTGGTGCAGATGTGAGTAGTTTTTTCAATAAATTGAAAGCATCCATGCACTCGTCAGTCCATACAAACTTTGCATCTTTGGCCAATTGTGCACAGAGGGGTTTAGAAATCTTGGAAAAATCCTTGATGAATCTTCTATAAAATCTAGCATGCCCCAGCAAATTCTTATACCCTTTACTATCATAGGCGGAGGGAGTTTGGAGATGATGTCAATCTTTGCCTTATCGACCTCAATACCGTTGCTAGAAATACAATGACCCAACACGATGCCTTGTTGTACCATGAAATGACACTATTCCCAATTAAGCACTAGATTGCAGTCTTCACACCTTTTGAGGACAATCTGTAGATGATGGAGGCATTCATCAAAGTTAGAGCCAAAAACACTAAAATCATCCATAAATACCTCAATGAATTTTTCCACCATGTCTGAAAAGATGCTCATCATGCATCTTTGGAATGTAGCAGGTGCATTGCATAATCCAAATGGCATCCTCCGGTACGCAAACGTGCCAAAAGGACATGTGAATGTGGTCTTTTCTTGATCCTCTGGAGCAATAGCAATCTGATTGTACCCACTATACCCATCCAAGAAACAATAGTAGCTGTGACTCGCTAACCTTGTTGAGCCTTCGATAGTCAATACATACCCTCCATCCGGTGGTCATTCTTGTAGGTACTAGCTCGTTTTCTTCATTCTTCACCGCTGTAATTCCACTCTTTTTTGGCACCACTTGAACCAGACTTACCCATTTGCTATCTGAGATGGGATAGATAATGCCAACATCTAGCAATTTAAGAACTTCATCTCTGACTACTTGCTTCATGTGAGGGTTAAGTCTTCTTTGTGTGTCCCTAGTTGGCCTTGCTTCATCTTCAAGGAGAATTCTGTGCATGCATTTGGAAGGGCTTATACCTTTGATGACGGCAATAGTCCACCCTAGTGCAGTTTTATGATCTCTCAGAACCCTTAAAAGCTTCTCCTCTTCCCCCAAGCTTAATTTTGAAGCAATTATTACTGGTAATGTCTGATTGTCTCCCAAGTAGGCATATTTCAAATGGGATGGAAGTTGTTTCAGCTTTAAGATTGGTGTCTGAACAGTAGATGGAACAAGAGTAGTGTTAGTTGGCACAAACGATTCAAAGGGAGGTGCATACTTACTTGGATAAGGTGGAGAGGCTTCAAGGAATTGAACGGCTTCAATGATATCATCATTAACATTCTCACAATTTGACTTAATGTCTTGCCTTGAAACTATGAGTGAGAGTGGCTTCCATTGGATCACTATGATGTACCTGAAAAACTTTCTCCACAACATTTTGAATTTCACAGATATTAAAACAATCAAGGTTGTCTAGGGGTAATTTCAATGCATCAAAGACCTTGAATTCAATTTTCTCCCCATTAACTTTCATGCTCATCGTACCCTTTTTTACACAAATTTTTGTATCTGCAATTCTCATAAAGGGTCTTCCCAAAATAATAGGTAAAGGTAATGGCATGGGGATTCTTCCATATCTAGCACAATAAAATCAGCAGGTAAAATAAATTGATCTACCTTTACCAAGACATCTTCCAAGATACCTCTCGGTCTTTTAATGCTTCTGTCTGCCAATTGTAAGGTGATTGAGGTTGGTTGGAGCTCCCCCAAACCTAATGTCTCATATACAGTGTATGGTAGCAGATTGATACTTGCTCCCAAATCCAGCAATGCACGATCAAAAAGTTGGTCACCAATCTTGCAAGGAATAGTGAAACTACCTGGATCTTTCAGCTTTGGTGGCAACTTCCTCAATAATACAGCACTTACCTTTTATGTTAAAGCAACCTTTTCATGATCCTGAAACTTCCTTTTATGAGTGCAACAATCCTTTAAAAATTTAGCATAAGAAGGGATTTGCTGAATTCCATCTAATAAAGGAATGTTTATTTCAACTTTTCTCAAAGTTTCAAAAATGTCCATAAGTTGCTTTTCTTTCTTTGGCTTTACTAACCTTTGATGGAAGGGTGGTGCATTCACCTTCTCCTTTTTTCTTACCTTTGATGTTGTGGCCTCAATTGGAGATGCCGGTATTGTCTCATCAAGTTCTATCCCCACCTTGTTGTCAATGGTCTTCCCACTTCTAAGAGTTGTTATAGCCTTGAGTTGCTCGTGGCCCCTTGGATTGGGTATTGTTTGGGCTGGGAATTCGCCCATTTTTCTCTCGCTTAGCTCTTTGGCCAACTGCCCTACTTGTGTTTCCAATCTTTGGATAGCTTGACTTGTAGTGACCTCCAATTTTTGAATAGCTTGACTAGTCTGAGTATTGCTCTGTTGTTGTGCAGTCATAAATTAGAGTAGAGCACTTTCGAGGTCATTCTTCTTTGGCTCTGGATTTAGTTGGACCACTTGTGGTGGAGCTTGATAGTTATTTCCTTGCTGGAAATTCCTTTGTTGCCCTTATGGATTCTGCACATTTTGATTGTTACTCCATGAAAAATTGGGGTGGTTTTGCCACCCTGCATTGTAAGTGTTGGAGTATGGATTGTTCTTTGGAGGGTAATTATTCTGGCCCACATAATTTGCTTGCTCCTGATCTGTAGATGAAGACATGGGGCAAGTGTCAGTGGTGTGGTCAAACTGGGAACATATGGCACATACCTCAATTTGTGCAATCTATTGAATGGGCAAGATGCTGTGTGTAGTCATGGCTTTGACTAGCATATCCAACTTTCTTTCCATGGTAGCCATTTGATTTTGAACTTCTCCATTTAGGTTTACTTCATAGACACCCTTTCCTTTTACTCCTGGCCTCCCTCGGGATGAGAATTGTTGGGAGTTTTCGCTTAAAGTCTCAAATAGTTCTATTGCCTCCTCGCTATTTTTTTCCATTAGTACACCTCTACAAGCTGAATTTACAAGACTTTTGTTAGAATCATTTAAACCTTCATAGAAAGCTTGTACCTGATCGTCTTGAGATAGATTGTGATGTGGGCATTTTAGAAGTAGCTCCTTGAAGTGCTCCCACGCCTCAAAGAATAGTTCTCCATCTTTTTGTTGGAAGGTTTGAATCTCCCTCCTCAATTGCCTAGTCCTTTGGGCTGGGAAGAACTTTTTCAAGAACTTTGTGGCCAACTCCTCCCAATTGTGGATAGATCCTGCAGCCAAAGAATTTAACCATAACTTAGCATTATCTTTCAAGGAAAACGGGAAAAGAATTAACCTGATTCCTTCCGCGTTTAAGCCATGGATGTTTTGTGTCTTGCAAAGATCAAAGAAGTCTCGAATATGAAGATAAGGATCTTCCGTAGGTGTGCCTCTGTAGTGTGGAACCATGCTGAGCAGGTGGGGAGACAAATTGAAATTGCTTTGCACATTTTGCTGGAAAGCAATGCAAGAGGGCTGATTTAGATTCTGTGGTATGAAAGAACTCTTCATTGGCTTCTGCTCAGGTGGATTTTCTACACGTACTTCTGCCATCTTTTCCTCAACTTCGAATAGAATTTCTGCTTTTGAGGTCTCTTTTTGTTGTTGAATAGTGCATTCAATCTCTGGATTGTATGGAATGAGTTCTGCATTCTGAGATCGACGACCTTGCATAGGCAAAAGTTATTGTAGCAGTGGACAGTAGCTTCAGTACTGCTCTCTGTAAGATCTATGCTCGAGCCTTAATATTAGAATTGAATTTTGTAGAAAAGGAACTCAGAAACAAACGATTCTTTTTTATTTTATTTTATTTATTTTTTATTTTTTTATGATCTAAACAGAAATACTAAAATAAAAGGGATTTATTTTTTATTTTTTTGAAAAAAAAAATAATAATTTAACACAATCCCCAGCAACGGCGCCAAAAACTTGTTGTGCAAATATCTACCTAAATAAATAGATAAATATTTGTACGTTTTACTCGCAAGTGCACAAGATCAAAATGATAGTATAGTATGCAAATACGAGATCATTCTCACGAGGATTGGTAAATTATACTTAAAAGATTTCCTAAATAATTAAGATGAGTGAAAAGAAATAAAAGTATTAATAAGATCTAATAAAAAAAAAGAGACAAAAATATTGAAGAAATATAATAGGAGATAAGGTAGGGCTTCAATATCCACCGTTAATCATACTCAAATAAGATTCACAATGCCAATGCTACCATTATAACTAAAGTATTAGTTACACATAAATTGGATGGAAATCATCCTCATAGGAAAATAATAAAGGAAAAGAAAGAAAATAAAAACTAGAAAAAAAAACCTCCTTCTTGATGTAGCCTTTGATTCTTCTTCAAAGCTTGTGTGTGTTTTTCTTCAAAGGCTAGAGGCCTATTTATAGGGATTAGAGAAGCTCTAGATGCTCTAGAAATCCTAGAACAATTACAAATAGGACTTCTAGTCCAAATAGAATAATTACATGTGTTGGGGATAAAGTTAACCTCGAGGACACGTGGATCCTAATCTGGAATCATCTCGGTGTTACATCTCGGACATTTGTTACAACCCAGCAGAGGAAGATCGTCTAGGTATAATGACGTCTCGGTCTTATCAAACCCGGTAACGGTATGAAATATCCCGAGATCTCCTAGTCTAATTGATGAGTGCCAAAAAATGTATATTTGGACCTCTTAATTTACATTAGTTAAACATTTAGCTTTGTTACTTTCTGATGTTTTTGATAGTTTTAGTGTTTTTACGTTTTGCAGGGTAATAAGAGAAAAATGACAATTTTCAAGGCAAAAATAAATAGAAAAGCTGGATTTTCGGAAGTGCTGAAAAAGTAGATCGATCGAATATTAATTCGATCGATCAAAAAGTAGATTGATCGAATATTAAGTAGATCGATCGATTTTAAAATCGATCGATCGAATTTATGCGGAGCTGGAATTTCAGAAACCCTAGCTAACTATATAAATACCATTCTTTTCTCTTTTGTTTGGAGAGGAGGCCGCTTAGGAGTGCCCTAGGGGCCGATTTCACTGTATCTTAGGGTTTTTGGGTCGATTTTGACCTAGAACTTCAATCTTTTGTAAGTTTATTCGTTTTTAATGCATTCTTGTAGTTTATTTATGCTTTCTTTGTTCATGTCTAGCTAATACTTTCATCTAGGGTTGATGATGAAACCTCACCAGTGAATAGAAACTGAGTTTCATGCTTGTTTATGCTATTTGAGTTTATGGGTTTGATTTCTCATTGTTCTACTCCGATTTTTGAGATTATTATTGGATATCTCTTGTGATTTCCGGATACAAGTGATGATTTGATATGGTTTCATTAAATTGATGGCTTGGATTTTCATGTATGTTGGATATTCATTGTGTTTCATTCTATGGATACATTTGATGATTTAGTTGAAACTAGATATCTTTTGTGATTTGTGGAAGAATGGATTCATTGAATGATTTAAACAATTTTTGAAGCAAAAGTAGAACAAATATAAGATTTGTATGATGAGAACTTCAAATGGTGTAGATGAGCATGAGATTAGGTTGCTATGATTTGGTGGGTGTGGATTCCAAAACCCTAGACCCCTTTATTTTCATTAATTTTGTTTATGTTTTATTTTATCAAAAACCCATAAATTTGGAACTAGGTTAAAATAGGATTAGTTTGAATAGAGATAAATTTTCGCAACACAATTCCCTGTGGGATCGACCTCGCACTTGCATAACACTATATTGCAAAATGATTCGTGCACTTCCGAGTATTATAATTTGCTTAACACTAATCGGAGCGAACATATCTCGGATATTTATGCCTCGGAGATTTGATAGAAGCTACGAGACCATTCGGGAAGTCGAATCACAACCCGATATATAAAGATTGCCTCGGTATGATAACACCTCGGATAAGACGGCCTCGGTATGATAACACCTCGGATCTTCCACAACCCTGTTACGGTGCGGTAATATTCCGAGATCTCCTAATCCTTTCGGAGCGAACATGTCTCGGATATTATCACCTCGGGGGTTGGTCGAAGTGTGTTACAATTGTCTTAGAATGAGATAAGGCCAGTATCTCGGAAGATCAGGGATAAGCCAAGATTAGGGATAAGCCTCTACCCCATTATTAATGGGATAAGATGGCTAGTAACGTGGAAATTAAGATTAAAGAGGTGATTAAAGAGGTACGAATGCAATTCAATTTAGACTCTGTGGCCTTATTCAAATTCCCTGAAGATAAGGTTAAGGTTCAACCAGACTAGGACTCAAACTCCTAGTTCAACTGGGTTTCAAGAATTCCGGTAGGATTGCAACTACCAGCCTATAAATAAGACCATCACACCAGGTATTACATAGATTATCTCTGAGCTTTTGAGATTACAGATACTTTTCAGGAAATTGATTTGTACTGACTTAGGCATCGGAGTGGGCGTAGTCGGCACCACCGACTAGTTGTTTGTTGTTTTACAGGAATCAAGGTTGTGCGTTTGCGGGAAGCAGCGAATCAATTGGAGACACGTCACCATACCGGAAACTGTACCAACAACAAGTATTTTTTTTTTCCTGAAATTTCCATCCAAGTAGGAAAAGGATTCCAAAATCCGTACAGATTTGCGGTCTTTTATTGCGGGACAATTTTGGCATGGTAAACGTCCGAATTAGGAAAAGCCTATTTCTGAAATATTTGTTGAAGTTTATCTTATCTTTCCAACGCTACCAATTTCGTTGCAATACGATACTTGAGCCGAAATTTATGATTAAATTACTGAGACATGCTCATTCTGGATTCTTTCCAAGAATAACGATTTTTTTGCCAACTTCTCTTTCCTTAATTTCAAAATTGATTTGGAGTTTGAATCTATCCAAAAGTGAGATTTCCAACTTCATTATAATCTTGGAATTTGATGGATTTTCTTCCAAAACCTAAAAAATACAAGAAAATATAAAAACAACACAAAATATCAAACTATAACAAAACTAAGAGCTTAACATATGTAAATTAAGGGGTTTGAATGTGTAACATTCAGCACTTATCAATATAATCATTCTGTACTTATGAATTTAGTTGCCAACAATATTGATCACTTGACGGACTAATACATATATACTAGCTAGGGGAAAAACGTAATGAATTAACATCCTTTTCATCTTTGATTATAAATGAACTTTAAGCATTTGTCAAACTCTATGACAGTATTTTATATGTCCCACCAACTTAATTGTTACATGACCCTAGCCTTGCTTGAATGACATAAGTTTTACATTTTCTTTTCAAGGAATGATTATAAAAAGGAACATTCTTCATGATTTTCCAACCAACAAATGAAATCGATCATCCTAATGCTATGAACAACAAAATACTATCATAATCAAGAATATGGGTTGGATTAGACACATTTTCCATACGAAATTCATACTCCGTTTACTGTTTATATTTATATAGGTGTTATATTCCAAATGAGTGATCGAGCATGTAGCTACTTTAATTTCTTAGAGTTAAGGTTATTTTTCTTTCTTCTGATGATCATTGCCATGGTGCATGTATTTTGTCAAATATGAAATATCCTTGTTTTTAACCCAAAACACTATAATCCAAGAGGAGTTTCTTGAATCTACCAAAAAAAAAAAAAAAAAAAAAAGACTTTAGAGTAAAAGAAATTAATCAAAGAGAAAGTCTAAAGTTTTTTAAATAATGTTGATTAATTACTAAACTGTTATACAGCTGTCAATTTGTCATACAACTGAAATGATATGGTAATGAAAATTTATCATTATTAATTTTTTTTTTTTTTCTTACATGTGCTAATTCAAATGTGAATTTCACTATATATAACATCGTCAAGTAGTATAACAATCGTATAACAATATATTAAATAGCAATTGAAAGCATGAGGCTTTTACAAACTCTACTTCTATTAATAGCTAGATAGAAGATTAGCACTACTAGCCGGCTAGGCTACAGGAACTGTTGTTCGTAAATTTTGTGAAGATATAATTGTTTTAAAAGGTAAAATTGTAAAATTGGTTTATATTATTTGACCTTAAAACAAATAAATCACTCTCTATAAAATTTTGAGAGTATTTATGAAATTATAATTTACCCTCAAATAATAAATATAAAAATAAAAAAATAACAAACAACATAAAAGAAAAGAAAAATTGTATGGGGTGGGGGTCATTGACCAACCTCGCTAGCCTGTTTTAGGGTAGTCGAGCAACCCCAAGAGCTTTTGGGAGTGGCCCACCGATTTTAAGGTTGGTTTAACCATCTTTAAAGGCCTTGAGGTAGCTTAATCATTTCATAATCGTTTAGAAGTGGCGGTCGGTTACCATCAAAATCGTCTACTACGTAGCCGAATATTTTTTATAATTATGAAGTGGTTCAACCATCCTTAAAATAGTCAAAATGGGTAGTTGACAACAGCAAATGGCCTTTGTGTCGGTAGGGCATATTACGGCACAAATGGTGTAGTTTTTTTTCTTCTTTCTTCTTCAAGGCAGTACCCTTTTATGGAATTATGGATAACATCGATCCCATCAACTTCTTGTCGTGCTACACCGGCACTAGATGCGCCACAATCAGCTAAGATCAGGTTATTTACGCAGATGACAAAATTTAACTCGTCACCTTTGTCATCATTCAAGGGACCTTCGAGGATAGATCAAATTTTTTAAAATATATATTTAAAAAAAAAAAAAAAAAAAAGAAGAGGAAGAAAAAGAAACACTCAACTATCCTATCCGCACTAAATTAATTGCAGTTTAAGCAATAATCATGATCGGGAAATGTCTCAACCCCATTTGGCCATTAGCTTTAGTTCTCAAGTGGGTGCTTGTATTAATTAATTAATTAAGATTAAAAAAGCAGCAGAAACTCATTCTGCAATCCTTTAATTAATCTATAATTAATAAATATAATTTCTTGAAAGTAACATCTCTGGGGCTGGACACCTTAATTTCTTAACCTAACCCAACTCAGAATGGGAGAATCAATAGAAAATGTTAATAAATTTTGAAGATATTGTTGTAATTCAAACAAGCACGTACATAAATGCCTACATATATGCTTTTGATAATATTCTTTGACGACGAACGTATGCGGCATGCTTAACTCACGTATTTAATAACATCTAAACATAGTTCATGCTCTACTACGTACGTTCTTGTTAATGGATTACTATACACGTATAAAAAATTAAATACTCTCGCCATGA
Source organism: Alnus glutinosa (assembly GCF_958979055.1). Lineage (NCBI taxonomy): Eukaryota > Viridiplantae > Streptophyta > Magnoliopsida > Fagales > Betulaceae > Alnus > Alnus glutinosa. The sequence goes on along the minus strand of NC_084898.1, from coordinate 8,924,889 downwards.
ACTTATTGGAGAAATTTCGGAAAGTACGTTATAATAAAAATTAAAAAAAATAAAAAATAAAAAATTTCACTTAAGAATACCGAACTTTTACGTTTTTTTAAAGAAGATACCTAAACTTCAAACTGTCTCAATTTAGGGTATTTATTTTTCGAAAAGTCTCAATTAAAGGTCATCCGTTAGGATTTTCCGTTCAATCCTATCAAAATTTCTAAAATACTTTTTTTTTTTTTTTTTAAAAAAAAAAAGAAAAAAAAATTATTAGGATTTAGGTGTTGGTTAGAATTTACCAGAATTTGCAAAAATGCCCATGCTTGAATTTTTGAAAATTTTTATAATTTTTTTTTTTTTAAAAAAAAATTCGGTACCCTTAAGTAAAGTTGTTCAAATATATATATATATATATATATATATGAGATAATCTAAAGAATCTCTAATCTGGACTAGATTGTTGTCGGTTTATTTTTGTTGGCTACATTCTGATTGACAAAAACGTTTTGATATCAGGGACACCTTTTTTTAGAGGACTTCCAGAAGAATATTGCAGAATATTAATTCCAATATAGAAATGACTGATCAAGGCATGAATATGCACAGAATAAACCTAAGAAGGCAAGTTCTTGTTGAAGGAAATATTTCTGGAGACTGTATAGCTTAGAAAGTCGGTTTTCCCTACAGTCCGTCCGGACGCCCAGATGCTAGAGTCCAGACGCCTAGCTCAAAAACTCAGAAAAGGTCTAAACGGCTCAGCAAACATGAGCCACAGAGAACACCTGTCTACAAAGAGGTCCGAACACTGATACGATGACTACAGATGCAATAAGTACTTTATGCAACCGTTCGGATGTTAGGGTTGCAAGTCCGGACACACTTAAGTGATTTCATGAAATTTTAGTTGCAGATTCGGACGCCGCCTATGCAAATCTGAGTTTAAGTAGAATTAGAATTTTTGAAGCCTATTTAAAGAGGCTCGTAGGCTGTGTTATTGTAAGAATTCAGTGTAGAATTCTCATTGTGCCAATAGATGTGTCTAGACAGAAATTGTTAGATGTGCTAACTCTCTTAAAGTATTTGGTTCGTATTGTTCAACCGTTTGAAGTTTAACTTAGAGAGGTGTTCTAAGTTATAAGAATCTATTGAAGAACTCTTCAGACAAGGGTCTGGTTGAGAGGCAGACAAGTAGGCGCTTGTTAGAGTTCAAGGTACGATTATTGGAAGGGTATTGTGAGTACTACTATCTTGTAACTAGCTTTTCTTTTGAATAGTAGATTTTCTGAGTTTGGCTGCCTTAGAGTGGTTTTTTTCTTTGGCTCAAAAAGTTTTCACTTCGTAACCAAAATATTTGTGTCTATTATTTTTTCGATTTATATTTTGGTTGTTTATTTATTTACAGTTGATTATGTTAGGAGTCTTTATTTTTCAGTTGTGTCTTATGATAAAACCTTGAATTCAGCAAAAGAATTTGTTGTTTGACAATCGGTGATTGACGTACTATGTCTATATATCATCCACTTTTAGTCCTCAAACGAGACCCGAATACACACTGCTGTTCTTCCATGTGCATAAATTCAACAACCACAATATAGAAAACTACTTGATAGAATGATTATGTGGGCTATTGTCAACATTAATCTTTGTAAGAAAGAAGCAGATAATAATAATAATATATATACTTATCGAAGTGACATAAGCTGAACACTTGCAAGTTGCAAGTAATATACTGTAAATTAAAAAGGTGAAATGTTACATAGAGGCGTAAATGCGGACGGATATTTATCGTCTGCATTTGTTATTCAAACATATCTAGTATCCACATATGCGGATGCGGATAACAAAAACCACTATCCAAAAGTTGCTAATATATATTTTTTATATTTTTATATATATTTCACTCATGAATGTGTAATATTTAGACAATTTAAGTTTTTTATATTATGAATTTGTAATATTATTTTTTTACGTTGGATTTGTAATTTATGTTATTGTATATATGTTTGCAGGTTTGATTGTTATGCTCATTTAATCATGGATAAAAAAAAAAAAAGAAAAAAAAAAAGAAAAAAAAAGAGTATTTCTTGTGAGTATTGATTACCATAAATATTTTAAGGTTCTATCCATCATCCTCTTTTTTTCTTGGTTCTACATATTTTTGGTGTTGCATTATATTTTCACGACAAGCCCAAAAGACTAAAAATTGGTCAAAATTATTTTTAAAAACATTTAAAATAGGTTTATTACATATTTGTGGATAGCGGATAATAACCACAATAACCGCACTGATGCGAATAGTAAAAAATAATGTGAATATCTAAAAGTAATATCCCAATTTTACCGATAGTCATTAACGATAGTTTTCTCAAAAATTAGAGTTAAGTAATTCGAATGAAATGATGAACAGAATGAGAAAAGTGTGCAAAAGGGAATGGGGTGAGGGGGCCTTGCGCACCTAGCTAAGATTCTCAAGACGAAGTGCTCATGGTGGCCTGATCTGGCCTCACAAGATGATAATTGCTGAGTGGAATGTTGCATCACCTGATTCTTGCGATTTTGGTTTAGTTTTGGATAAAAAAAGAAAAAGAAAAAGAAGATTTCATTTGGTTTTTATTTCATATCATATGGGTGATGATAATGTCTTTCAAGTGTTATTGAAAATCCATACTGTAAATGAGGGGTAAAGGTGCCCATCTTTTATTATGTGAACATGTCATCCAAAGTGAAAAAGAAATAAAATAATATTTCCACCATACATTGATGTAGATAAAATTATTAGCAAATCTTGCTTTATCATCTACCAAGCACTATAAAAAAACATTTTTTTTATGATGCAAGGGGTGTGTAATATCCCATGAGCCACCTAATTAAATGGATAATATTTATTAATATGATTAATTTATTTTATTAATAAAGTTAGCATTCAAATAATTTTTAAAGGCATTTGTAGACCCTATATAGCCGCAAGTGCATAGTTTTCACAAAAAGCACTTTTATTTTAATTAGGCAATGTTGCCTGTTAATTTCATAAAACAAAGTTAGAAAATTATTTTTCTAAGGCCAAATGGGGATCTCAAAACCTAATTCTTTTTTGAGAAGGGAAAACCCTAGCCTATGAAAACTACCTAATGGAACCCCACAACTAATGATAGAAATGACATAAAATTTTTCACAAACCGGTTTGTAAGAAATTTCTATCATATACTATATTGATAATATTATACTCCTTTCAGATAAGAGAGACCACAATAACTATTTTTTGATTAGGGAGACCGTAAGTAAATCCAATTAGAACTGGAAACAAACTATAAACAATAGCTCCTAAGAAAACTATCCCTATTTCCATGTACCCCATTGTTGCCTCTCATTCTCTCAATTTTACAACCTTTTTAAAGAGAATACACAAGCCCCTAGCAATAATTGGCCACCCATAGTTTTTGAAGAAAATCAATTTCTCTCCAATTTTTTTTATACCACACTACAAAAAATCAGAGGTTTAGTGTCGCTTGAATAACGTCGTTTATGGCCTAAAAAGCGATACTATTCGTTTAGTGCCGTTTTAATAGTGTCGCTTACTAAACAACATTAGACATAGGGTCGAGAATTCAAGATAGCGTAGTTTACTGTTCAAACAATGTTATTTAATGCCGTTTAAGTTCAAATGACACTAAGTTGTTAGTGTCGTTTGAACAGTAAACGACACCAACAACTTAGTGTCGTTTGAACAGTCAAACGACACCAATAGTTTAGTTTCGTTCAGCCTCTAAAAGACACTAAAATATAAGATGAAAAAAAAAAATTGGGCAAATATATGTGTGTGTATTTATTTATTTATTTTGTGCAAAACCTAATTTACAAAATTCAGACATTCACCTATTCAAAACCTAATATACAATCTCAAGTCCATACCAATATACAATCTCAAGTCCAAAACTAATAATCTCAAAATTAAAATGAAAGTCCAAAACAAATAATCTCAAAGTCAAAACTCATAATATCCAAATCACAACTCAAGTCCTACTCAAGTTCAACCACAAGTCCAAACATAACATAGAAACAAGTTGTACCATATGAACAGTAAAAGTTCATAATGCAAACTTCAATCACTTTCAAAGGCATAATCTTGCATCCACGCATTTAATAGAAGAAAATACATTGTCACAATCATAATGTTAAATACAATTCTGAATTCCGTACATATACCTAACTTAAATTAGAGAAGTAATGAAAGAAATTGTTGAGTTGTTTCATTAGCAATAACATAAATCGGTCAAATCACCATCTGACCTTCCAAGCCCCAACATGACTTCACAATAATGTCCCTTAACAATGAACTACAAATTATAAGAGGAAAAATAGTATCCAAAATTAAATAATGGTAAAAGTATAGACGAAACCAAGTAAATTAAATTTGAAATATGTTGAAAATATTTATTAACTTCTAAAACAAACCAAGTGTGTGTGTTTGTGTGCAAACAAATATCTTAAATGCGGAATGTAAATAAGACAAGATATTTGTTATGAAGTGGAAACTCTATAAAGAGAAAAAAACCACTTTGTGGTAGCCAAACCCAGGAAATCCACTATCAAAAAACAAAGTTAGTTATAAGACACTCGTACTCACATAACCCTATGCAGTAGTCATACCTTTAACTTTGACTTGTAACCCAACATAACGCTTTCCATCCAGATCTTCCACCTGAAAGGATTTTTGATGGATTCCTTTACCTTAGGGCCGACCCCTAAGATAGACTTCACACGAACACTTGAGCACACACTGGCACGGGCTTGAGAGTTAGCAGATCTTCGATTCTCCCTAAACACCCTCTCAAAGCACTTTGGAATTCACTGTCGAATTCTGTACAAAACACAGACCTAGAGCCCCCTATTTATAGGCTTCAAGAGACCTCAAAAACTGCTGAGATTCAGACTCTGTTTGTCGAGTGTTCGGACGGAAATTTACCACGTCCGGACGGATTTCTGTGATATCCTTCAGAAACAGTGCAATTCAATCCTTATCAGGTTTGCGTCCGAATGGCTTGACATAGCGTCCGGACAGTCTTCGCTAAAATCCTTTCTGCATTCGAACAAAAATCTGGAGTTTATTTGAACTACTGGATATCGTTCGGACGTGTTGCCGAGTCATCCGGACGGTCTGTAAATACTAAACATCGTCCGGACGTGTTGCCGAGTCGTCCAGACGGATTGCAGAGACTTCCCAAACAGTTTCGATTTCTGAAAACAGACTCGTTGTTGAATACTGATTAACCGAGCGTTCGGACGGTGTTGCTCTGACGTCCGGACGTCTTCAATGTTTATCTGTAAGACACTGTGGGGCGTCTAGACGTCTTCAAAGGCTCGTCTAGACGGTTGCACAAGAACTGGCTGATTTGTCTTGGTTTTTGTAATGGACTCTTTATGAATATCTTCTAGAAGCTTGTGAACAGTAGACGTCTGAATATATGAAGATTCTGAATTGAAAACCATCTTTCCGAAAATGTGAAGATTGAAAAACCGACTGTCCTGTTAAAATGCAATCGTTACATAAAGTGTTTTTGTTTTATCCAGAATGTAGCCAGTAAAAATACTAACAAACTCCCCATTTGGCCATTCTGGGACAAAAACACTTGACCGGTTTGAAAATACATTTCTGGTCTAAACACCAAATACAATAAAAAAAAATCAAAAAAAGACTCCCCCTTTTTGTCACACAATGACAAAGGGTAAACGAAGTATGAAATTAAAACCATAAGTGTTTAAGTAGTACAAAAGTGTCAGCATAAATTTAAAATTGTTCTGAAAATAAGACAAGAACAACAAAAACAACAAAAAAAAAAAACATAAACACTCAATCATCATCATCATCATCATCATCATTCAGCTTGGGATGATGATATTTCAGGCATTCTCTGATGTCGATCTGGCTCTGCTCGACACGCTTTCTGATAAGATTGACTTCTCGATGAAGAGCTGACATGGAAGTCATGAGCTGTACAAAAGTAGCCTCAATGTCAAAAGAGGGAGGCACAACCTGAGATGATGATGATGCGGCTGCTGTGGGGAGATCTAGTGGAGGCTGAGGAACAGCGCCTTGAGCCTCGTGCCGCAACTGGGCATTAGACTTCATGAGAGTCTGGATGCCATGGGGATCTGGAATCCGTGAGTGGGGTTCCGAGTCTGAAATGTCTGGCACTACCTGAAGGAGATTTGAGTGATCAGACACCCAAACAACAGACTCGTGTTCTTCTCATCGCGAACTTCGAGCATAGTGTGCAAGATATGCTTGCACAGGCAAAATGGAGTCCGCATCACAATGGCATATAGAAGGGTGGACTTTTAGAGGGTAAGCTTACTCCGCCGAGCTTGAGGCCAAATGTTTGTCACCACAATTTTTGCTAAAAATCGGTGCATAGGAGCAAAGACACCGATGTTGATCTTGGAGTGTGACTTGTCCTCACACTGTGGTCTTGTCCCAAAGAAGTCGTGGAGAAAATCAATTTTGGGAGCCTCATCAGGAAACAGAGCTCCGGAGACTGGCAAAACAGGGACCCCGATCACAAAACTGATAAGCTGGGGGTTTATCAGAATGGTCTGACCTCTGACCATAGTCTGCATGATCAGTCCATGATCATCATCCTGAGTGACGATCATATGGCCATAAAATTCCCGCATCAGTCTGGGAAAGGCCTGGCAGGCACAATTGTAAAGGTACTCCCAGTTGTTCTCCAGGAGCATCTCAGCAATAGGAAGCAGAACGGGGTCTCTCAGATCTGCGTGGAGAAGATTCTGCTCAGATAGGACCTGTTGTGATTGCATACGATGCAATCGGTCAGCAACTGATTCCTCAATTCTTTGTCTGACTCGGGGAGGAGAACCGTCTGAAGACATGATTTCTGAACAAACAAAAAAAATCACAGACACAAATCCATGAAAGCATTCATTCCTGTTAGTCCAAAAAAAATTTAGGCATTATAACGGCTGAAAAATGGACTATCCAAAAATTTATAACATCAAGAAACCACAAGCCAAACAATATGGAGAACCAAATAACATAATCTCAACCCCACTAATAGCAAATTTTGAGGAATAATACATATTAAATTCAAAATTGTAGAAACCCAAAAACAACCTATTTTAATCATAAAAAGCTTAAAATAAATTAGTAAAGGGTACAAGAATGTACCTGGGGTGGAGATAAAATCCAAAGACGACTTGTGCACATGAGAACTATGCATAAAAAGTACTAGAAAAACGCACAAGACGACAAACAAACACAAAAGGAGGCCAAAAAGTGAGCTGCGGCACGGGGAGAAAGTGATTTAACCCTACAGGGTTCACCGTCCGGACGGAACTTAAGTGACTTCTGGACGTAGTGCCACGTAGAGGTCACAAAAGCACGGTCGTCCGAACAAGAAGAATAAACGTCCGGACGAATCAACCGTATCGTCTGGACATCAGAAATACCGTCTGGACAATCAAAATCATCGTCCGGACGTCCCAACACACCATTTGTACGCTTCACACAAAAAATCTAAAAAAGAGAGGAAATAAAGTAGAAAATATTTGCAAAAATAATTTCCAGAGCACGCATGCATATAACACTGATATCTTAGTTCAATTAGCATTTTTTTAAAAAAAATCCAAGATATAATAGAGAGTTATGTTTTAATCACCACAATAATTTCCCTGCGGAAGAACATTTTTCAATAGAAAATTTAACTTAAGCAATGCGTGTATGTGTGAAGGCTTTCTCAATAAGGTATGAAGTATGCTGATATGACTTAAAACACTCAAATTTTTCAAAGAAGAGAGAAAATCAATTTTAGATCAATCAAAAGTCAAACCTTATTATGCTAGGGCCTAGGTGCCCTCATCTGATACACCCCCCCTAAGCGGCAACACTTTTCTTTTACTATGTTCTTTAGTGACCGTCTATTTCCGCAATGATGTGGTCACTGACTGTTTATTTAGGGACAAGATCAAGAACAAATTTAGCATAAGCAGTGGATCTTTTTATTTATCCATGATTATTTAGTTTTGAATGCCTTTTATTACTTGGTGTTGCAACCTAGAAAGAATGTCAGAGTTTATGGGTTCTTGGTTCAACTAGCGAGTTGGTCAATTTGACTATCTTGACAAAAATATCTCCCATTTAAAAAAAATCCAGAAGCTACAAGTCAGAGGAGAGACACAATTACCTTAGGGGAGCCTGGGAAAGTGCACATTTTTCATCGCAAGAGAAAAGCAACTATCTAGAATGGATGCCACTGGAAGACTTCGCAGATAAAAAAAAACTCTCAGTTATATAAAGGCATTTGAAAAAAATGCATAAAAAACTGAGACATTAGTTAAACATACATAAGATATTTGGAAGTTATAAAACAAGAAAAACTCTGCATCCTTTTAACCCTTTTTTTTTTTTAAAAAATAAAATAAAACAAACATGCTTTCAAAATAAAGAGAGTAGGGTTGACCAAGCATGTATGGTAAAAAAAAACCTGACCTCAGGGAGAGAGGTTTGAGAATAACAAGATAAAAAAAAACAGCCGCTGGACGTGCTTTTATTATCATCCCTATTTAGTACCTGCAGAATTTTCTCAAGACAACCTAAGAGGGAATATAGGAATAGAAAATATGGTTCCAAAACAGCATGCAAAGTTTTTATAAGATGATAAAATAAAATAAACTATGCAAGTGTACCTGTCATGCTCTAGGATTTAGGAACCAAAATCCTAGGCATGTGTGACCTTACCTATTCCGAAGGTCTGTTCCCCTCGGGGAGTGAGTGTTCTCATCCTTGTCCTATCTTTCCTTATGAAGTTGTAAAGTCAGAAAATTGACCAGATCTTGCATGAAAGTACTGGTGGAAGATGTTCCTTCACTGGAGATTTCCCTTGTTGTAGTTTTCTTGGGGACCCAAGTCTTTTTCGCCTGAGTAGGCTTTTACAGCTGCTGATGCCTTGGAGGATGATTTCTGGGCGGTGATCTATGTTGCCTAGGTGACTTAGGTGGAGGACACTTAGGTCTGACATGACTGCTAACTCCACATTGGTGACACATGGGAGTTTTAGGAGCCTGCCACTTTTTCTTCTGCTGAATTTGCCAATATGGGCACTTAGGTCTGATGTGCTCTAGCTTGCCACAGTGATGACATGTGGGAGGCTTTCTCCTGATGGGAAGCTTGAGCAGAGGCTGAGAGTTGACAGGAACTTCTCCTTCCATAACAGCTTTTCCCTTATCCACTCTTGGGGGTGGAGAGTCGGGAATAACTGGCTTCACAAAAATGGTCTTGGAGGTCGAAGGAGTATCAGAAGTAGGAACATACCCAAGTCGGGTCTTGTCAGTTGGGCACTTCTGAATGGAGAGCATGTGAGTGTAACGCCCCGCTTTTGCAAAAAGCGTAGGTGAAAATTTTCGAATTTCCACAAGACATTACTAACTTATCAGAGGTAATTATTTGCAACGGAATAAATGTAATATAAATTGGGATTAGGTTGACACTTTAGAGCTACTACTGAAATACCTCAAATATATATATAAAATGAGTCAGTCAGCATAATTATACAGACAGTAATACCAGTCATGCCACACAGGGCTAAATAATTATACAAGCCAAAATATATATATATATATAACCGGAGAATTATAAATATTGTTTTAAGATAGGCTAATGGACTATAACAGGGTAGTCCCAAAATATAGGCTTTCCAGCCTTACAAAACTGGACCAGGAACTATCTATGTGTCGGGATAGTCCTGATAATCCTCTTCTTCTTCATAGCCTGAACCATTACAAGTACCATACAAAGAGAAGAAAACAACATAAACACTAAAGTAAGTCCGCTGTTTCCAATAATAATATGAGTGCTGATTTATTTAGTTAATGCAACATAATGCAATGACCAAATAATCACATGTATATACAAAATATAATCCATGATCGCGAGTCATAGACATAAAATGAACATAAATGTAATCATAGGGCAATGACAGTCTTAAGTGTAGAGTTTTAGGAATTTCCCTTTTTCCACTACTTTGTTGGCCTTGGCACGGTTAGCGTGTTATTTGAAACCTTGGTTTCCTCACTTAACTTTTAATTATAATCTTTGGGAGCCTTGGCTCCTGGAAACCTTGGTTTCCCTGGTGACCTTGGTACACCAGTTTTTGTATTTATTATTCTTTTCAGGTATCTCCTCATTCACTGAGAACCTTGGAACTCATGTGAAGCCTCGCATACCCACCGTGGATCTTGATCCAACAGCTTGTTATTAGACAAGTTATTAGAAATAATAAAATATGCAAAATCACATGCACAAACAAGTAAATAAAACAGTAAACATAATATCATAGGAAAATCAACCAGCTTCGTCCTCAGTAAGTATAGAGATACTTACTAGTTTCTGCTCCAAAAGTCTTTCTCTATAACTGCATAATTCCAATCATATGGTAATACTAAATTAGTGAAATGATGCTACAAATATGTTCACTATATTTATCCTTAAAGTATCATTTTAACCGTTATCCTAATACTTCCGTTTTTTTGGCTCTCTTAATCAAGATATTGAATGCCATCTTAGGTTATTGAATAATGAAACTAAGACATCCCTTTTTACTAGCCATTAACTCCACTAGTATGTTGATATATATATATATACAACTCTCATTCATACCCTTATGTAGCCAAAATAATACTTTCCACACACACATGCATTAGCCATATACCATTTACACTTACTTACAAGTTCATACTTTAATATTCTGATTCATGCAGGGAATTCCAGCACACAACACACACACACACACACACACACACACACACACACACACACACACCTTCCTTTTCATAAATCAATACACCCATATTTCAACAGCTCACTTCCACACAAAAGTATTAAAGTAAAGCTACTATCTTGCTTGTTTAAAGCCTCATGAGTGTAATTCTTTCAAGAGGAGAAATTACCCATGATTCTTAGGAACACATACTGAATTTTAGAGAGTAGAAAGGAAGATTCACTTACCAAGATTCGCACCCAACAGATTGGATGGAAGAAGGAGGTCAAACTCCAAAGCAAAGTGCTTGAAATGAGTTGGAAGTTGCTGGCTTTCGAGCTAGAATTTGAGAAAGGTTTCTGATGTTGATTATTGGTGTTTTGTTGAGAAACAAGAGAAGATTTAAGGCTTTATTTCTGGCTATAGGTGCTGGCTTCCACAGAAGAATGAGAGAGATTTTTCCATGGGAGATTCAATACCAAAACATTGAAGGGGAGGGGAGCTATCGTGAGTGGCATGGGGAGAGTTTAGGCTGATTTTTGGTATCCCATGCAAGCTATATATAATAACCACGAAGGGATGAGATCAATCCAGCACAAATCCTTCCAAGGGTCGGATCTTTGGCAGCAAGAGAGAGAAATATCCATGCAAGATCATCTAATATCCAAGATTAGATTTCTTCCATATCTTGAGTCATGATTAGATTGTACCACCATATCTAGTTCAATTTCAACCAAACTAAGCTAACTTAGGCTAACTAAATAAGTTTCAATCATCTGAAACCGTTCATAAGCAATGGGTTCAAAATCAATGGTAAAAATCACTTTTCTGCTGTTTACCCGTAAGCTGCGTCACACTGGATAAAATCGCTCGATCGAAACTAAGTCGATCGATCGAAATCGACCTATAATCGCTCGATCGACCAAAAAGTCGCTCGATCGACTTCACTTTACTGATCCAACTTTCTACATGCATAACTACATAATTCTATTAGACTAAGAGCAATTATTAAATCTTATATTTATGCACATAATTTAATAACTTAAGTGGGGTGTCTTTCTCGGGTATTACAGTGAGTGAGCTTCTCGTCTGAGACTCTCTCTAGTTGTAACTGTGTCTCCAGAAGCCTCTCTTCTAAATCATTGATCTTTATGAGCATAGAGGTCTTCTCAGTCCTGAGGCTACTCAGCTCTAGTACCTGTTGCTTGTATTTCTCCCTCAGCTTTAGGAATTCTACATATTGAAGTTGATAGGCTGACTGCATATCTTCTTCTTCTTCACTATTCTCAGAATAGTAGGACTGAGAATCCTCCTTATCTTCATATGGGGCAACGAATGCCAGGAATTTTTCTTCTCAGGAGCTTCTTCTTCTTTCTTAGACTCACCGCTGAGAGTTGCATTAAAGGCTTTCCCTCTTTGTTTCTTCAGATTTGCACATTCAGTCCTGATGTGCCCAAAACCTGAACATTCGAAGCACTGGGGACCCCTTAAATCTTTCTTTTTTGCTTCTTTTGTATCAGTTGTGTGAGGAGCCTTTCTTAATCTGTCAGAGAACTTCTTCTTGAATTTATTATTCTTCATAAAGCGCTTGAAGTTCTTGGCTAACATTGCCACTGCATCTTCATCAACATC